>NW_006263452.1:212421-236138 GCF_000469605.1 Apis dorsata
ACGTACACGAGATTTGCCGGAGGGGGTTCCTCGACGGTGTACAGGATATGCCTGCGCCTGGTAAACTGACCCTACGTGCTCTGGCTCCTTTATACGTCATTCCCATTTCCGATCCGCTCGTCCATGGGAATTTCGATCGGCACGGGCGCAATTTATTCCCAACCTTTTGCTCGTCCTTGCTCCACCGTGAGCCTCCTCCGTTGCCATCAACTTCCTTCGGGAAAGATTCCTCCCTGTGTTCTCTTTCAGCTCATTACGACCGTCTTGGAACCACGTGTGCTGCTCTGGGTCTCGATCGATCCTCGCCAGACGTGATGCCAATCCTCGAGAGTCGAATAAAAGACAAAACAGTGGAAGAGAAGCGAAAATTTTGTTAAGTCTTATCCCTCTTGTTTTACTTGTTATCTTTATATTGCGTCTGGTAACACTTGTTGTACTGTTTGGGATAATTAAGTTTTGGATAAGAGTGAATTTACGCAAAGTGTGTGACGACCGTGTTGCAGAAAATTATTAGACGGGCGAGCGAGCTCTTAAATCTCCTCCTCGAATACTATTTTTCAACGGCTCGCGTGTTGGTTCCTTATTAAGATCGGGTAATGCTGAAGCCATCCAACGAGCTGTTTACAAGCGGAGCGGTTTTGGGAGGAGATGGAGAGAGGAAGAGAGTCACTTCTGGTATGAAGTGTTTCAACGTGCATTGCGCGGAGGGCTTTCTATACACACCTCGAGAAAATGACGTTTACCCGCGGGAAACGTACACACGCGAACGCCCAAGGATGGAAGGTTTGGGCGTTGTTGCCGAGCCACCAGACGCCAACACATCTTCCTGTCGCGTTCCTGGCGAACGCTTTACGCTCGATATATTCCAAACAGATTAGGGAACGCGCTGAATCGAAGCAAATTTACTTTTTTCCCGGAAATTAGAAAGGGATAAATTAAGGGAGAATAATTGGAGGAATTGGAGAAGCGAGAAAGGAGAGAAGAGATTCCTCTGTTCTCGTTGAAATTCATTTTTATAACGTTAGATATCAGGGAATTTGATTGAACAAAGAAAACGATTATTCCATTTTTTGAATAAAATTTGAATTTCAGCGTATTACACGTGTCACGTATATCACACGTTTATCGTTCTTCGTCATTTCGATCACGCGCTCGATTTGTTGACGCGAATTTCGGTTTACGTTACTCCGAAATTTCCAATTCGCATATTTGTTTCCATCTCGCTGGATTATCGAGCACAATGCCCCATCCAAACATAATAAATAAGTACACATCTCTCATAGAAACACACGCGCGCCTAAAACGCGCTCTAATCTCCACGATCTAGCCGAATCTCGCCCCATAACCATCATCCTCGACCAAGAACACCCTTCAAACAGCCCGACCGCTTCCTCCCCTCATCGCCACCCCCGAGCGACCGACACTCTTCGTGCTTAATTCGTGTTATTCGCCACGCGGCCATCTCCCCTTTCCTTCCACCGGCAAAGGCTCGTCCTCATTGTTCGCCCTCGGTTATCTTTTCGTTCCAGATCGACAGTCGCGACTCAGATAAGGCCAACCGACTGACACGAATAGCGGAAAGATGCAGTCGGTCGCCCTTTTCTCCAATTCCTCCCCCTTTATTCCATTATGCCTGCGTGCATTTTTCACCCCTTCGCGAATGAAAGGAGCTCTCTCGTTTTTTTTTCACAGATATCCGCTGCTCCTTTCACGTTGCTCGCTGGATTCCTGACGGCAAGCGGAGTGAGAGTGGAAAACACACCGGTGTTTAAGAAAAACGAGAGAGAGAGAGAGAGAAAAAGGGGTGGAAGGTTGCGCGACAAGGTTCCGTGTTTTGTACTTCGTGTTTCCTGTGAGGTTCGAGGAAGGGGTATTAAGGAGAGCCGGAAAATGAATGTCAGCCACGAGCACCACTCCTTGCCTTCATTCCAGGCAGATTCCATTCATTTACTTTCCATCCCTCCTCCCCCCTATTCCGCACTCTTTTTATCGCGCGCTTCCGTGTTACGCGTGTCCCTTCGAATGGAAGCTTGTTTCGAACCATCGAGGAATTCCAGTCGATTGAGACCGGGTTTTTCTGATGGACAATAAGGGGAGGCTGGTTATGGCGCTTCCCCCTTTCCGGAGATAATTTTTTTTCGAGGGTGGTGTAAGTCGAGTCAATGAACGAAAGAGATTTTTTTTTCAAATTAAATTTCTCTTTTTTAAGTGCAACGAAGTTTAGAAAGAAATAACGGTCCAGTAGTTATTAAAATTTGTTTCACAAACATTTCTTGTCCGAGATTAAAAATTTTCAATGCCATTATTAGTATGTAGGACGAGGCGAGATTATTGGAAAATTAATTGCAATTACGTTTTGTATTTATATCATTCGATTATCGTTTCAATCAGATTTGGCTTTTGTTATTAGATTTCCTATTATATTTGTTGTTATTTGATTTCGTACCAGTTTATTCCGGAAATAATTATCAAATATAATAATTAATAATTCTGGAAATTTATCCATTATTTCAATAGAATTTAGATTCGATTGCATCAACGTATAATTATTAACTTATTCAGCGATCAGTACGATAATTTCTAAATGTTCAATTTTTCGCAAAATATCTTCGTGCATTTATGCAAAAATATTTCTACGTTATAATTCGCAAATTTACATTTGATGTTACACAATTTCAAACCAACAAGATATCAAAGTTAATTGAAAAAAAGTTTAAAAAATCCATAAAAAAATCCATAGACTTGATGGTCTATCAGAATTCAATTCCTTCTAATTTTAATTCCTCTTCCTCCACAATGCTCAAACCCACCTCAACACAACAAGATATCGGAAATACCACATTCGAGGAATAATCGAACGAATCCTCATTCAATCTCCAAAAATAAAAATTCGCCAATTATTTAATTCAATCCAAACCACTTTACGCTTCCTTCCCACCAATGCTCCTATATACTTAACGTAAACGTACTACAAACTCTGAAAGCGAGTAAGGGTTAGCGACCCTCCTCGTCTCTCATGGAAATCGGATAAACCGGTATCGAAGAAAAAGTATTTACATATCCGGCGTCTCGCGAGCGTTTCAGCCCATCAGAGCCAGGCTTTCCGCTTAAAAACGCTGCACGCTCTCCAAGTCGAGTTTCGGCTCGCCGTCAGTCAGCTCAGATAAGCCGATTAACCGATCTCTTAAGCCGCCTCTTCTCGTGTCCCTGTTCGAGATTCTTCACCCGCAGGTGGAAGCATCTCGACTCTCTCGAAAAACCGTGAGTCACCGGCAGGATTTCGATCTCGTTTCGAACCTACGCGTCCACATTCCTCCACGATCCATCGCCTTTGTCAACGCGTTAATCGGCCAAGTAGATCTACGACACATCCCCGTCGAGAGTCGCTCCACCGAGTTTCGGAGATTAAATGTTCGATGATTATCTTCTTATCGTGGGCTACCGCTTTAGATTTCGCGTTTGGAAGAGTCGCTCTCACGATGATACGTTCGTTGAATACGCGTTGAGAAATTTTAGTCGAGCCATCTCACAGGGATCGAACACTCGCAAAAATTGAACATAATTCAGTAAGAAGAAATATCCCATCTCGATGATCGAATCGTATAAACGTCACGGTGGATGTTGAAATAGCGGGCGAATTCTAATTGGGATCTCGAGATATATATATATATACATGGGGGAAGATGCTTCGAGGAGATACGAAATCCGCTCGAAATTCAGCGAAATTCCGGTTGTTTCCATCGGCAAGTGCGACGTAAAATCCATTTTTCTGTCCAGCGGGGATGGTTCGATCGTGCGGTTCCCGTTTTACGAGAGTCTGCCTCCGACACCGGCTTTTACAGGCGCGACGGGCCGCGATTGTAAATGATAAGGTTTTCGTGAAAAAATTTACGGTACGACGAGCCTCGTCGATCGTTAGAGATTAACTCGAAAATTCCGCGAGGAAGAGAGAGAAAAGAAAAAAAAGGAACGAATTTATTAGTTCCATTCTCTCGAGAATGGATCGAAGAGTTCGAAAACGTTGATCTAAGAATCAATTATTTTTCTGCCGGTTGCCTCGCTGCTGATTACTTTCGTTGCCTCCAGCTTTTACTTTAAATTGTTCCAGCCTAGACGAAACGCGAATGGCTGGTAAAGTTGCAGCACGAAAACGTATTATACGTTTCGTCGAACTTTGTAAATATACCGTAACGAATAACGGAGAACAGTGCATCGGAGCGGATCACCTTTGGGCCATTGGGCTGGTGAAATTGGAGAGGAGGAACATTGTAGCCTTCTGATTATAATCCCAACGTGAGGTTTAATTATAAATTTTAATAATCCCATTGTAAACGATGATTAGAATTTCTTTGGCGATAAGTGCTCTGCTCTGGTTTTTGCTTGATTGCTTCCGTCCTTTCCATTATTCGTGTTTCAAGTTTTAGAGTGAAAATCTTTTCTGATCAATTTGCCTTCTAAATAGAATATTTTGCAAAAATTGTATGTGGTTAGTTAACGAAGTTGGGTTGAACAAATGACGAATTATGTAATCTTCGATTCGATTGCCTTTTAATGCGTATAATACACAAAAAAGAATAAAGAAGATTTCATAGGATCGACGAGACAGTTAGGATTAACAAAGCACAAGTGATTCACGGTAAGGAGAAAGGGTAGGCACGTGAATGCTTTCTCCCTTATTCGCTAAACAGCATCGTCCTTTTGTCCACGATCACTGTCCGTGACTTAGGGGAGGATTTCGTTTGATCCTCGCCATTAACATTTGTATAACGTTATAACTGTGTTACATCCGCAACAGCAACGAGGGCAACGTGCTTCTTGTACCGCGATAAACTTTGAGAGCCGTGCAACGTTTCGACATCTCAAGCACGTATCGCTGCTTTTGATGATCCTCATCATTGTTCGAGATAACGGAGGAAATGCGAATTGGAAATTCTTTCCCAATCTTGTATCTATTTGTTCCATTTTCGGGAGAAAAAATACTTTTTCGTATTTTACTTTTTCATCTTCATTATTTGAAACAGACGAATTTCTCATACGCTTCTCGAATAAATAATATTTCATTTGTCGAACTTGTTCTATTTTTGGAAAGAATCGTGCCAGTTTTCCATTAACCCCTTCCACTATTTTCATAGTCAGAACGAACAGATCGATTTCTGAGCGTATTATAAATAAGAATATTTCTCGCCGTTCGTAAAAAAAAGAGAAAAAAAAAAAATAAAAGCTATTTTAAAAGAATAATTTCGACAGAAAAATAATACTGTCTGTTTCTTCTAATAATCTTCACCATCGAATCTTCCATATCTTCGATTTTATTTTTGCAACATAAATCGTCCAATCATCGAGAGTTTCCTCGACTCGGTTCCCCTCTATAACCAGCTCTCCACCCTCGACTTAATCGTCCATTAACCCCTGTCACTTCGTCACCTTCGAGCGAATTTCTCCACCGCTGGTTAGAATTCTCGAATTTCATACTCGCTTCACCCCTTCGATTTCCCGTCCGCTCGATGAAAAATGTCACGGCAACCAAGCGTACCAGGGCCCCTTTGCCACTTTTGGGACCCCGGAAGTAGTCCTCTACCACGATTGGATAACCAGATAGTTTTATCACTTCTCCATTTACTTCCCTTCCCTTTCGTTGCTCGCCTTTTTTCCGTGGAGGATCGCGTTTTCATCCCCTTGCGCTGAATGACGGTAAATGGCGAAGGGTCGGTATTTCTCGATTCGACGAGATTTTCGCGAATTTCGTGGCTTAGAAATCGCGAGTTGAAAGGATAAGGTTAATTTAGTCGTTTCTCTATGAGAGATTTACAATCTCGGGAGAGGATATCTTTTTCTCCTCGAAATGCGTGGAATTTTAGAGCAGACGATGAGATTCGATGTTTCTCGAGGACTCGTAGCACGCTGAGTTCGTTAACATGGTTTTCTCCAGGGGATGAAAGTTTAACATCTTCCATTTCACGATTTTAAAATGCGTGGAGTCAAGGCGGTTAATTTAAGCTACGTGAAGAGATTTGAAACTTTTTATGTGTTGATTATATAAATTATATATATATAGTTAGGCGCAGTAGTTACACATCCTCCTCTATAACATTTCTCTTATAGATAAAACGAGCCGATAAGAGAGAGAGTAACTTCGATGTATCAATTCTCCTTCCCGGGGAAAGATTCCCCCTCCCAAGTATCTTAACTCGAACAAACTTTTGATCGTATTCCAATTCCTCTTCCAGATCCTCTTTTTCAATGATATATCACTCGGACAAATAGAATAGATTCCTATCCATCCATTACACGTGTAAAACTGCCTACGTCGATGGAAAAAACACCCCCTTCGCTTACACCTATCTCCACCTAAATACCTAATAAATAACACGCGAGGAAAAAAAAAAGAAAGAAAGAAAATATCCCCGGTTACCATATCAATATCGATGGTCCCTCTTCTCTCCTTTCTTCTTCTTCTTTTTCTCCTTTTTTTCCCTCCCATCAAAACTCCGAAAAACACTTTATCGATTCTCAAACTACATTCCCCCTCCCCCTGGACTGGATGTCCCATCGGTTCCAGATTCCAGCCACGAAGAACTCTGAGAAAAGTCGCTGAGGCAAGCGTCGGATCCTACGATTTCATCCCCTTCCCCTCGCATAAAGCGAGAGCCCCTGTGCAGGGGTGGAAAAATCGTCTTACTTTTGACACTGAAAAATATAGTTCTCGGATATATGCGCCGTCAGAGGGCGAGGCGAGGCGAGGTTGGGATCCACTTATCATAAGGGGGAAAGGGGACGAGTGTCGGTCGAGTGGGTCGGCGAGAGGAGGGCAGGATACGCGTCGTACTCGTGTCATCGTCATCGGTATTCTTGACCGACATTTATGAAGCGATTAAGGGATGCGGAGGGCTGCGACAACGAAGGGAGTCGTTACGAAGAGACGTATATATAAATCGTTTATTCGCTGAGAGGAGAATACGAATGAATTTATAAAGCAGTAAAGAGAGAAAAATGGATCTAATAAAAATTTCGATTTTAAAAAAGGGAAATTTGTTTAAGGAGGCAAAATCGTTGAAAGAAAATCACGCTAGTTATTTGTACGCGATCTTTACAGCTGGTTTTTATTCTTTCAATCGAAAATCTTAATCGAGATCGATTCAATTCTTGGATAGAAGGGAATCGTTTTACTTTTTCTGGTTATCCAAATTTTACAATCCATATGTACGGCGTATAAATTTGTATCGATTCTCTCTGGAATTAATTATATTCTTACATAGGTGGTTTAAAACCATCACCGATTCCATCATTGTCATCGAAAAACAATTTATATCCATATTTTTTTAGGAAAATAAAAAATGCCTCTTCCCCCAGTTAAAACTTCAATCTTCACTCCATTTAAATTCGACAACCCCTCCCTTTTTTCTCGGAATCCACTAATTCCAAAATATAACACGAATATTGTCCACGCAACGTACGTTTGTACTACACGTGGCAGTGACAATTGGCGACGATCGGTATCCATGACCGACATTTACAAGGCGATTAGGGGATGCGGAGAGGGTGCATACAAAGACGGGGTCGACAGGGGTTCCGGATGACAATCGTTGTTACGAAGAAGCCCTTCGCGCCGTCGAGATTACCGTCGAACAGGCGGAAATGGCGCTGATGGAGGGACTTGACTTTGTCAACTGGAGCGCGAGGAAGAGCTTCCTCCTGTTGCTGCCGCCATTGTTACGTAAATACGTAATACAGCTGGTACGGTTGAATTGCTTGCTTTATTAAAGTTCGGTTCGTCGGGATTAATCGACGAATCCCTGTCTCTTCGCGGTGTCGCTTTTGTATAGGGAATTCGTTTGCATTGCGATAAATCGAAATGAAAATTAGCAGAGGATGAAGCAAGGATCCGCTTTTTCTTTTTTTCTAACGGCGATTAGAATTTTTTTCAAATTAGAAATTTAGTTTAGATCGATCAGATTTTCCTTCGATTTAATATTAAGTCAAAACTGTTAATAAAATTAATATTGATCTCTCTCTCCATCTGTACAATTCTCAATTCTATTCGAAAATAATATTCTTCGAGAAGAATTATTCGCCATCAAATCCGCACAAAACTTTCGTTTCCTCCTCCCTCCCCGCTGCAACTTCGATTACGAATCTCCGATTAAAATAGAATTTCGGAAGAAGTTTAATTCTCCTAAATCCTTTCCCAACCTTGCACCAATCTAAAATCGGTTGAATCGTTAAGAAAGAAAGGATGCGGGTCGCGGTTTCCGGGAGACAGATTCATTTTCGTCGAGGTTAGATAACAAATAAATACCTCCCCTACTCTTCCATTTTCCTTCGTCGGTATCTTTAATCAGATTTAGGAGAGAGAAAGAGAAAGAGACAGAAAACCGGTTCACCCACGATATAATCGCGCTTTCGTTAAACACACAGCCCGACCTCCTATCTTCTCCTACGAGACGAGCAATTACGATTGTTTCGAGTCACGGGCCCTCCGATATTTGCCTCGCCTATCCGTGACCCTGCAAATTGCTGCAACGTGGCGGCGAGATGACAAAAGAAAATCTCCCCAACGCAATTAACCAAACGTTGTTGATTAAATTAATTTAACCAAATTACAGACGCGATGACTCCTTGAATCCTTCGCGTTTAAGCAGCGGTGACAAACGTCGCTTTATTATTTCATATCTCGCGCTGTAATAATTCCGCGAATTGCTCTGCTTGATGGGAAAACGATGTGGGTAGCGTAGCGTTAATTAAACCGTTATTAATTAAATTAATCGAATTACAGGGGGAAGGAAATTTCGCGGCCCAAATTGAGCCTCCCTTTGCCTTTCGTTCTAATATATTATTAGAGACACATATATTATTAATTCCCAAATCGAATCGATCAAATTTTGAAGCAATTCTTTCCCGCATCGCGTTATCTTTCCTCGCACGAGTTAATAGTTTCTTCTCCAAAATAAAATAAAATATTCTCTCCATCATTCTTCTAATCCAACAATCATCGCCCGAGTATGTTTCCTCCTTAACTTAATTACCTCCATCATCGCATCACAACAAACCAGCATAAGGAAATTTACGATTCCTACGTGTATGTCCCTACAACTGCCCGAATCTCGCCCGATCGACCAATTACACCGAAAAACAGTTCCAGTTCTTGGTTCCTCTCGAGGATGATATCTCGAGCTCGATCTCGGCCAAAAAAAGAGAGAGAGAAGAAAAAGAGAATCTTTCTACGGTGGCGCACGATTTCCAGAGGCGGCTCCTCGTATCGCGCCAACCAATCGACCGGTTATATTTTCAGTCGGTGGCCGTTCTTCGAAAAAGAAGAGCGAGGGGTCCGGTAGCGGGACACGCATGCATCGAACTGGCGGCGGGACAACGCGCAACGTGAATTCCTCGTTAATTGAGATGCCAAGCAAGGACTCACCCTTTAACCGGGACCCCAACGATAAATTCCTCCTTCTCCGTGTTATCTCTTGTCCACGTATCTCTTCATCCAGATTCGAGGGGACGGAGGGGTGAAATGCCGGTCGAGAACGACTCTTCCACCGCATTATACACCTTATGGGCTACCTCTTCTCGGTAGTAATATCACTGTATAATTACAACTTCTGCGGTTACGAGCAGGCCGCCCATTTTTCTTATCTTTCCAACGGCCGAGACCGTTTCCTCCTCACTTGTAGCGAACATAATAGGCTTCTATTCCGGCTCCCTTTATCTGATGCACCGCACACTTATACGGAGAGGAGTAGTTCGAGCCACGAAGACGCTCCGCGCTATTTTCCTTATTGGCAAATAATCCCCTCCTTCCCGAGGAAAAGGAATCGATGGTGGTGGTGGCTCTCTTTTTCGAATTTCCCCGGTACTGAATTCTGGCGAGTTCTGGAAAAAGTGAAAAAAGGGGAGTTTATTAGATTAGATTTTCGAGATCGTTGGAAATATTAATATCGTATGATATTTTTTTTTTTAAGAACCGTGTCACGAATTATTCTTGAATGTACAAATTTACGTTATATTTTCGAAGGCAATAGGATTCTAAAATTATGCGAAATTCGTTAGATGACGTTGGAGGCAGCGATACTCGTCGAACGATACTCGTGATTTGGAACCACGAAAAAATCAGAGACGATACTCGACCGTCTGATAATTCATTCGATTTTTTTTTTTGTAATAATGCTTAGCTGTTTATAAATTCGTGTTATTTTCGTTGCGACAAAACGGACGATTTATGCGTCTCTGGCGTGCCACTGTCGAACATTTTCCCACGGTGAACGTAACGTTACTTGTCACCTGAATATGCACGCACGCACACGCCCTCCTCTTTTCTATTTCTCCCTTTTTTATTTTCCCCATTCATCGTCCAGGGGCCAATTGGATTTTTCCTCGAGCTGTGTGCCACGCATCGAAATTTCGTCGCACGGCGAAAATGTAAAATGTAAAAATGCGAATGTTAATGTTCACTCGTTCGAAAGCTAAGATTAAAAGCGAAGGATTAAAATATTATTATTAAAACTTTACAAGAAATTATACGTTTTGCGTATAACGAGATGAATTTGATTTCGATTTATATTTGTAATTTAATATTTCGTCGTAATTTTTGACTCTGATCTGTAAATATATTTTATTACCCGGCAAACTTTGTAACGAATAAACTTAATACGTGACTTTTGATGATTTTGATGATGGGAAATTTAAATTGGCAAATATAGACACGATCAAAATACACGAGATTTTGATGGATAAATTTATTAAATCAATTTTGTTTAATACGTTACAAACCCCAAAAGATCAAACAAATCCAATCCACTAAAATCGTGTAATAAGATAGAAAATACTTTTCGTTTCAATCTCAATTTGCGATCGATCGTTTCTTTTCGACTGGAAGAAATTTCAATTCGACGAAATTGGATTCGATCGACAAGAATAGCAATAGCACCTATCGCGACCTAAATCAATCGACGTGTCAAAGTTCATTCACGAGGCGAATTATGGAAGCAGCATTATGGATAAATAATCGCCGCATCGACGATTGTTCCCGAATCATAAATGGAATCGTAAATACGAAATTTGAAATGGCGCGTGTAAAGCTTCGATCCCTAGTTTTCGATCTATCTAATTGCGCTTAGAATTTGCCCGCTAGGAAATTAGCAAATAATTTTGAACGGATATCACTTCTAGATCGTTATCTACGATATCACGTTGTATCCATTGCGAAATCGAGAATTTCGTCGAAGCGATTTCGATGCACGATGATTAATATCCAGGCCATTTTGCATATAATTATTTACCGACCAATAATATTAATTGACAAGTTGCGAGATATGTATGCATAGATCGTATGTATCGATTCGACGATGTGTTGACTTTTGGGACCTTATTACGCACATGACGGTATTTAATGGATCTAGATCAAAGCTATCGATCGATATCTATTATAACTTTACTTTATTTCGTTCACAAATTTTGTGGATTAATAGTCACGATACTTTCGATCTTTCAGACACAGCTCTTCCTGTTTCGAATCGATATTCCCAATGTAACGCGGACTTTCTTTTTTCTTTAAAAATCTTGCAGCCACGACTTTAAATTCCAATGTTCCACACTTTGACACAATTTTTTCTTTTTCTCTTTCAAGAAAGAAAAAGAATTTATTATAGTTCCAATTTATTTATACGATCTGAAAAATATTCGCCGATAATCGTGAGATGTAGGCATCGATATAAGTAACAAGGTAACGAAATAACAAGTTATTCGGGCAAGTTCCTAAATACACCCTAAAATGGGAAACGAGAGCGTTGAAACTCGTGGAATTCGTGGTTCGCGAATAAAATAACCGGAACTGCGAGTAACTGCGAATCTCGAAATATGCGGCTACCAAGGGAAACGCCGCGGGCTTCCGGTTACCGAGCGGCAATTAGTCGGTATTATTAAAAGGAAAAAATGTATTCACCCCCTCCCCCTCCCTTAGCCGGTTCCAAGGACGTCTGGCGAGCGTTTCGCTAAATTGTTTCGCATTCTTGGCCGTCGTTAATAGAATTATCCGAGTTTCGACGCGAAAATTCTGCAGACGGCGAATGAATTAAGAGACCGGAAGGGAGGGAAGAAAATGGGTATGGAACAACGAAAACGAATCCATTTTCATGCTCTTCTTCCCCTTTTTTGGGATCGATCGAGTTACGGCTTGTGGAAAATGTAATTGCGAACGTAATATCGTGGTGGTGATTGTAAATTTCCCAAAAATCGCGGCCACCCTCTGGTTAATTAAAAGATCGGTTTGATCGAAACCAAGGTGAGCAGCAGATCCCATTTGGGTTTCATCGAATCTCGTCGACGATTGCTTTTAGTTATATCTGTTTACAGCTTGATCGTTTTCTTTTTTCTTTTTTTCTTTCTCTGAAAATCACGTTAAATTTCCACTGTTTCTTATTCTTCAAATTCTGTTTCGATCAAAATGGAAACTTATTTCGAATTCTTTTAAATTACGTGATGTCAATTTCAAAACGTTGAAAGATCTTTGAACTTTCAGCATTCTCTCATTCTTCTATCTTGTTATAATATATTCCTTAATTTTTTTCTTTTTTTTCTTGTATTTCATCATGAAAATATCATCAAAAGTTCTTATTCCCATAATAAAAATCTACGTGGTTATGGTTAATAATTAACCATTTTTTTTCACGTTTTCATAGTTTCTAAAAAACAAAGCAACACGAGTTAACCTAAATATCAAGTTGCATATACAGCAAAAGCGATAGAAAGTTGGCAGACGACTGGCAGGATGGTGCAATCCTACGAGGAGTTTTCCTCGTCAAAAACAGTCGGCCATGGCATAGCTATCAGCATCCTTAATGTCGAAACTTTTCGCGCTGGCAGCGTTATCTGCGCCAAATAAACGAATTTACCCGGAGTTAACCGCGATAATAAAGTTCCTCCTCCTCTTTGTCCCCCTTCTTTTTCCTCCCTTCCCGCTCTTTTGTTTCTCCTCCTCCTCCTCCTCCTCCTTCTACCTCGTGAGACGACGTGACGACGGGGCATGAGACGGACAACAAGGGTTGGAGAAGTTGCCGATAACGATTCCACGTTGAGAATAAAGGGAGCCAGGCTGGAAGAATAATGATGTCGGTGTTGTTGTAAACTTTAACCGTGTCCACCGATATTCGAAAATTACGACTACCCTAATCTGTCGATCGAAGAAGACGTTGATCTAAGAGGAGACGATAAACGTGGTATTTGGAATTACGGTGTATTTTTCATGGTTGTTAAAACCATGTAATAAAGAGAGAAAAGTACTCGTGTTTTGTAACGACCAGCTGCGGAGCAATCATTTTCTTTCTTTTTTTTTTGCTTTTAAGTTTCGTGGAGAACTCGTAGTTTTTGCTCAAAGCTACTTAAAAACAGTGTCGGTCTCCAAACGTTGGTCTTTCGTATCTTCTTTTTTATTACTGGCTCTTGTGTCCAGGCAGAATTCATTTTGTTACTCTTTAATGTAAAAAGTTTGCAAACGATAAAATAAACGGAAGTCTCTGTTTTGTCTCAATCCGAAGAACGATTCAATAAAATTTAATGAAATGTAGCTCTTGATTTCTTCAAATTTCAATAGAGAAATTATAGTTATTCGAGAAGATGTTATGATCATTGACAATTTGAATATCTTTCGTTAATATCTGTCGTTTGGATTTACCATAAAATTACAGATTGCGTGCATTTAAATTTCCCACGTATAATATATCTACTCCTTAAAAAATACGTATAAAAAAAGAGGGGGGAAAAACATCTTTACAAATTTGTAAAACCTTCCATAAACATCCCCTTATCTATTTCCCCTGTTCAAAGCGTATGATAATTAAACTGGCACAAAGAGCATCGAAAAACGAGGAGGGTGATCCGACGAAAGAGGGTAGAAACTTTTCGACGGCTCCTCCTCCGGCTGTCCTTTAGCAATGGAGTCAGTCGACCTTAGAAGCAAGCACAAAAGGCCGCGCTTCGACGATCAACTCGTCCAGTATCCCACCACCCTATCCATCCACGGGATCGCCTCGTCCCCCTTTTCGCGATCAAACGCGTGCCCCACGTGTCATCCCAGTTGTCATTCCGCGATTGTCAAACGGATCTAATGCCGGTATAACACCCGTCAGGTGATGCTCCAGGCTGGGTTTCGAGTTTCTTTTTTTTCGGGGTTCTTTGTGGGACGTTATAAGAGTAATAAGCCTGACGTGAAAATTGGAGTGAAAGGGGTTGTCACGAGGGGTAGATTTTTTCAAGCGATAATTTTTGTGATTTTTGGCTGTCGGAAAAAAAAAAAATTGTGTATTTTTGCACGAGGTTGTATAATTTCATATATAATTAAATGTCATCCTGAATATTTTGGAAACAAGCGGAATAATTTTGGAGGAAAAATGGAAATGGAAATGAAAGTTTTTCAGAGGGACGAGAAATTCTGGATTCTTCGATAATTATTTTTAGAAAAAATATGTGAAGTGTTTGTATATATAGTTAAAAAAGAAACGAAAAGAATTAATATATTTATATGTAAAAGGGTAGAGAGAGAGAGTGATTTCCTAATTTTTAAAAAATTTCACGCGATAAAATTATTACTGTAATTTGTTTCGTATGTTCGCACGCGCGATTCGGACATGATATACGCTAACAAATCATTTTCGAACAAAATCTATATATATCGTGCTTTCCATGCGTATTACATTCACGGTTTATAAATTATTTAAGCTTCTTTTTAATTTCGTGATTTCAAATTTCCATTTCATATTTATACGCGTGCTGATGAAACGATTTTCACGTAAAACCTATTCGTATCCCTACGTGTTTCTTTTCATTTTATTAATTATTATAAATTGTCCATTTGCATGTACCATTTTTAAACGTGAAAATTATTTCAACAGCGAATCTCCACCCCTTCGATATCGAACGAGGAGGAAACAATCGTTAGAAAAACTGTTCGATCTCCGGTGAATAGAGCTATCCAAAGCCTCTCGAAATCCTACGATTTGATCGAATGTTCCGAGCGAAGACAAATGGCCTAGGCAAGGTCACCGGAAGCGCTCTCAGCGTCGCGCTCGTTTTTGCCTTCCGCTTTCCAACTTTCGATTGTCTCCACGGAAGTTTGCCTCCACCGATCCGTGCCTCAGGCTTTTCCAACGAATCCCATTCCCTCTATCGCGGATAAAAATTATTCAACGAGATCATTTTCTTTCCATTAAACATCCATTCCTCCACAGTTTTCCCCATTTACCGAAATAAATTAAAACAGGCTTTTTAAAGAGAGAGAGAGAGAGAAAATGGCGATCCTTTCAAAAATTACAACGCGAAATATTTCACAAAGCATAGAAGAGGAGTTAAACAAGAGAAATATAAAATAATATTTTCTCCCCTGTTTATTACCCCATCCCCTCTAATTGAACGTACGTGTCCATTTTGTTTATTAAAATGGATCATCCTTTCCACCGGTGATGATGCGATCCTGTTTATAATCATCATTCGTTATAATCACCGTTTTCACTCCTCCTCCCTCCCTTCCCTTCTAAATAAAAATTCTATTATATTCGAACGAACGAAAAACAATTAAAAAAAAAAAAAAGAAACACGATGTGATGGATGACACAAACGGAGGAATAATTCAATTTTAATTAACCGAGAGAAGCCGAGTTTAGAACGAGGCGAAGTGAACACGTGAGAGGAGGGGGATGGAGAAATTTTTCATGGAAACGCGGCGATCGATATCATAAGCCGCCCACCAACCAACGGCGGCTTATGTCATACTTCGTTTTCTTCGTTCCTCCCCCTCTCACGTTCCCGTTCTTCTTCGTCGTTTCATCGTCGAGAGGGGCGCCGCGCATTATCGAAATATTATGTGCCCGCCTGTTTCTGATCTTCCATTACGTAAATTAATCAGTTTTGCATTCGGCGGAAACGGCGTGTGACCCGCTTCGGGGGGCCAAGTAGGATCGATACAATCTGATAACGTGTGTATATATATATGTGTGTGTGTGTGGCGGGTGGGACGACGCTTGATGGAATAATGAATGATAATGCGCGATAATTATTCGCTTAATCGTTCGACTTAATTATTGAAATTGGACGGTCAATCGTTCGGTCACTCGTATGCGTCGTTATAATTAATGGTGTCGTTTCGCGGTCGATCTTATCGCGATACTTCGAATCAACCCCGTCGAATAATCGTTACGACGAACTTATACACTTCCGGATCGAAATTATTTTACGATAACGTTGGAAATTTCAGGAAAGGAATCAGGCGTTGGTTGAATCGCGGAGCTAATTCGCGTATCAGATGCGAAAATTGAAAATTAATCGAAACGATCGCGGTGAAAATTGAAACAATGCTCTCCTCCTCCTCCTTCTCCTCGCCACGCGTCGTTTCGTTTAATTCTTCCCCACCCTCCGCCTTTTTTCCCGCCTTCCATCGTTTATTTCCTTGTTTTTCGATGTCTGAACACGATACTCCCGATTGGTTTAACTCAATACGGATGATTGGTTATTCGATCCCGGTTTCGCGCACAAACAAGTGGAAAGTTGAGAATGATAAAATGTGACGGGAGAGGGGGGTGTATGATATAATGACGCGAGGATAGAATTCCTCTAGAATTAATCGTATTGAGCAAATTTGGAAGGAGGATATTTTCACGAACGTGGCAAAAATTTTTGCCCTAATTTGATATTATATAAATTTTACGATAAATAAATCGTTTCGATTAATTTTTTTTCCTCTTCTTAAAATCTTATCTTTGCATCACCAAAATTTTCGATAATTCCTAAATTTTAATAATATCATGCCTATTATAAATATTATTAAGGGTGGTTGAAATAATATTATTAAAATAATCTTTGCGATATATTCACTATCGGAGTACAGCAAATCCCTATTGAAGTTACAAATGAACGTGTTACACGCGAAGAAAGTGGGGGGAGGGTGGAGGAAAGCGGTAGGAGTAGCGAACGCAGTATAAACAACGGGCTCCAAAGCGTGTTCGATGGCAAATTAGAGCGTGCTTTAAACAGGGTGCAAGCCTATGTTAAGGCGCGCGAGTACACTTAACCGGGGCGCAATCACAGCCCAGTATTTACCTTGTCCGGCCTGGTATAGGGTTAATGCGGCTCACGGCGAAATTAGTTTCGCTAATTTAACCCTGATAATGCGCCGATACCGTTTGATTGATCGTCCACTGTCCACGAATTACGAATTACGATACCACGCTCGATCACACGGATCAAGATCGCGATGGGTTTCCGAATTTCAAACGAAGAAGTTTGAAATGAAATGAATTTAAATAACGCATCGAGCGGATCTTCAATTTTCAATCCTTTTCTCTTCTCGAAATAACACGAAAGATTAAGAATTAAGAATTAAGATTAAGAATTAATTTTAATTTTATAAAGAAGATTAAGGATAAATTTTTTATTTATTTTCAGAGTTGGAATAGGGGAAAGATTAAAATGGTGAGGAGGATTAGAAATCATGAATTTTGAACACTTTTTTTCTCGTGACGATATCGATGATTATAGAGATCGAAAACGATAAGAACGATAAAGATAGAATGGAGGAAAGGAGAGGGGAATGAACTATCCTTCGTTTAATTTTCTTTCAGAGTTGTCTCGAAGGATAGGGGATTCATCTTTGGGTAGCTTCCATTGAAAACAAGCAACACTGAGGGGAACATGTTCTGTATAAACACTTTTTCGCTATTTCTTTAACTGTCCAATCGAAAGGGATGAAAGGGAAGTCTCCGAGATACAACGTAACGCACTTTGTCCATTTTCGAGTATCCTATTTCGTCGAACAACAGAGTAAAAAAAGGCCTTTTTATCTTTTCGATTACTCGAAAGAAAATTACGAATCGTATAAAAATTTCCAAAAATTCCAGGGGAAAAATTTTGTCGATAAATTAAAAAATAATATATTTAGATATTTCTTTTAAGAGAACAGCAAGTCGATCTCTTTTTTCACGGAGTGGATGGATACTTGAAACGAATGAAGAGCGCGCGTTTGGAAACTAATTGTGAGAGCAGGCACTAATCAAGTCGGATATCGTCGATTCGTCGTTAACGAGGAAATTTCTCAGCGAACTAATTATTCGATTCGCGACTCTTTTCAATTCAACTTCTCGTGAATGAAACGTGGAAACTTATCGAGTTCTTGGATTTTCTAATCACTTCCCTCTCTCACTCGACGATTCATCGTGCGTTTAATTTCATTTTTAAAATTATAAAACAGAATATATATATATATATATTGCATTTAAATAAATACAAAATATATAAATTTTTATCTCTATAGTACTTTAAATATTCTTGAAGAATCATCGTGAAATTGAAATACGTTATCATTTCTCCTATTTAAAACCTTTTAATTAATTCCTTTCTTATGAATTTTGCCCAATATACAGTTTTACGCGTTTAACGATCGAAACAATCCTTATTTTCACTTTTATTTTATTTTTAAAACAAAATTTTCTTGCAATTTTTTTCTTTTTAATTCTTCTAAAACTTGTGCCGCAAAATATTAAAGGGTTGATAATAAATTCACAGCTACACAACTTTCAAACATTATACCGACAAAAAAATAATAATAATTTTCCGTAGAGCGGGGTAACAACTAAAAAATTACAAATTTCATTCATATAATATTTTCTCGCGTAAAAGACTGTTGTTGATAGAATAAATATTTCGCGAGTTCTAGTATTCCCGCAAGTTTTTGAAATTTTTCCAACGAGGAGGAGAAAGCGGAGGAAAAATCCAAGAGAATCGATCGAATTTTTTCAAATATATCCTCCACGCCTCTCTCTCTCTCTCTCTTATTTATGAAACGAGTCGGCTCACAACACGAGATGCAGTTAAACGATTGTTTATTTATATACGTTCCGCAGCGAAAAGGGATCGGCCATCGTGGTCGAAGTTCGCCTCGAGCCCGGTTCTACAGCTCCGCGGAACTTGTCCAATTAATTTTAAAAGGTTCTCGAACGAAAGGAAACTTTTAATTACGCAATTCGCCCGTCAAGAATTCCCGTGAATTTTTTATCGCCCGCCCGTGTTTCCTCGAGGTGTCGAGTGACAAATAGAGAAGGGATGAGAGGGTGGCTCGACCTGTGACGATGGGGGATGATTAAACGACGATCGCGTGGACAAACGATGCTTGCTCAACTCTGTAGAAAAAAAAAAAAAAAAAAAAAAAAAAAGAGATACTAGTGAACACTTTATTAAAATACTTCTACGGGGGTAAGAAGATTAAAAGAAGGAAAAAAAAACAAGTATTATTAACCCTTGCTTCATTATCTCGCTACAGTTGTCGATAAAGGATCGTTTGTTCGCGATTTCATTGCTTCTATATTATCTCTATATCACGTATATATATATATATATATATATATATATCCGTGATTAAAGGATCGAACACTCAAGTTTTATGTTTTATTATCGTCACGAGGAGAAAAATAAAGAAATCAATTCGAGTTTCTGTTTTCATCGATCAGTTCCCAACGTGTAAAGGAAAAACGAGACGGTCGAATCGTTACGTACGTTACATACAGGTGAAGAAGAGAAAGAGGAGGAGAATTGTAATTTTCCAAGAGGCTGGGAGCGAAGTTGAGGAGGTTTTTAAAGAGTATTATTAAAAAAGGTGTTTCACAGACAGAGATAAGGAAAGTTCCAGGCGTAAGTGGTGCTTTAAAAATTAACTGGGAGTATTATATAGTTTTTTACAACTCGGGGATCTAACTGGTCTTTGGTATCTTGGATTTTATTAGACAGCGAAAATCTTCTTCTTTCGAAGATGGTTCACATCTTCATCTATTGAGAATATCGTTCTATTTACATTTATCGATTCCTCTCCTAAAAATATTTTCATTTTTATGGAAAATTCAGTTTCGACATTCGATGACGTTATGGAGATTTCATCACAAAAAATGATGAACGATGAAAAAGATTTTTTTTCGAGTGTTCCTTGGTATTTATCGAAAATTTATTTCTGATATTTTCGATCATTTGTAGAGCGATGCTAAACAATATACTTAATCTATGATGTCTTTCGTTACAACATGCATTAGAATCCCATATAATTCCATATAAAAGGAAGAAGAACGTTCTCTTTCTCTCTCTCTCTTTTTAACGCGAACAAACAAACGTTTGTTTTAATAAATCTTAAAAGGATGAGCATCCCTTCAGCCGGCTATTAGCCTCCTCGAAAGTAGCTCCGTGGGGAATTACTGAATGGCGTGGAACTAACGCCGCCGAGTTTCTACTTGTACAAACTTTGCCCGCTGGAATGCACGAGGAACGCTTAGTTAAGCAGAAATAAGGCCCTAAATGTTGCCGGTAGATTAAATATAAACAGCAACGAAGCAGGTACAAACGAGCCCCGGCCAAGGATTCTACCGGGAAGAAGCTACCCAGCGAGGAGGGAGGTAAGGCTCTCCCTCCCCTTTCGGCCCTCGTCTTCGCGGAATATTGTGTCGCTGCAATAATCGCGACCCGTCAAAATTATCTCGAGAATACGATTATTGCGCTATTTTAACCGAACGAGCCGGGCAAAGTTTGACTTGGGAATCGTCTTGTGGGGAATCTTTCCCCACAATCCCTTTTAATTAACGCCCAATTTTGCGTATTTACAAATTTTGATTCAACACCTTCCACGGGTGAGAGATGTAATAAATTGTCTTCACCCCCGATAATCCAAAGAGGAGGGGAAAAATGTCTGTAAAAATTTAATTTTTGATCCGATCCTATTATAATCGCGATTAATCCTCGAATTGTCGTGACGAAAAGTGATTGGATCAGTTTTGACTCGTGTTTGAATTATAGATGCAATAAATTATATCATTTATTTCGTTGGAGACGTGGATCGAAAAAAAGGATCGAACGAGTAGGTGTTAATCAGACGTGATCACAAAATTTGAACTAATAATTCCAATATCTTATATATCATGATCTGACTGATTCATTCGATATTAAAAAAAATATTATAACCATCGAAACCAGTTTGATATACAGAAAATATCGAAATCAACAATTTATCTTTCGATAAGTTCACCCTTTGTTTCCATCCCTCTCGAGTCTTGGAACGAAAATACGTGACGCTCTCTACGAGACATTCTGGACTGCTATGGTGTATCTATGATATCTATGATAAAACGCGAAACGTTGAATTCACGGGCGGAAATTCCACGGCCGGGAAACTCGGGCTGACAAGAGCTGCCGGATGGAAAATTCATCGGCGCACTTTTCGAGACATCGAGCCGTTCTTAATCACGCGCGACCGAATTGTCGCGTTAAAATCGTTGATCGTGCAGCTTTGACGTCCTCGTGAATTATTCCTCTAGTTCCCGCGATACTTCAACCAGATTAATATCGCGCCACTTGGCAGAATTTCCAAGTATTCAATTTTCGAGTCATTTAATTCTTTATTCGATTAATATACGGATCAAGATACGGTTCAACTTACTTTAAGACGATTAATTGTATTCCAATTGTATATTTGAATAATTTATTTCGTCTGAAAAGAAAGTTTGGAAAGGTATTTTTTTCACGATTGCACTTCTCCTATAGTGATTTTGAAGAACGAATTCGATTCAAATGAAATGAAATTCTGAATTAAAAATAAAATCTTTCTAAAATATATTCAATCGTCCTTCATTCAACGAATTTATTACAAGAGTCGCCTGACTCGTGGCGAGATTATTCCACTTACTTCTCCCATGAACAAGCCCGATCGCGAATCGAATAAAAGGTGAATTTACACTTCGTGAACGCGGTTCCAAAAGTCATCCCCCGGCCGAGACAATACTCGGAGGGGAGGGGAACGAAACAGCGGGGCAGCAATTACCCCAATTAAACTCTCATTACGCCGTGAAAAGCATCGGTCCATTAACCCCGCCCATCCCTCCACCCAGCGAAACGTTCATCCCCTCCTCCCCTTCCGAACAAAAGGATCCCCCGGTAAAAATCCTCCGATCCACCTTGAAACAAGCAGAGAGAGAGAGGAAGGGGGAGAATCTCCATCCAACGGAGGCCATTAATCATAATTGAACCCGTCGGTGTTTCGCTTATACCGGACAAAGAGGGGGCTGCGAGAATGCGTTTCGGGGCGAGAACAAATCCAAGAGGGAAATACGAAAATAGGGAGGAGGAAACCGTCGATCGGTATGCGTTTCCTCCGCCTCGCAACCCTTATTGGCTCTCTCAGCGTTATTGAATTACGATAGAAGGATTCGTGCAAGAGGAGATTTTCTATTAAATGTAAATACCGTGTCGTGTGCTCGTGCACAGACTCTTCTCGCCCTCCCTTAGAGGGTTTCGTAAGCGACTCGTGGCCAGCTAAGCAAAGTAAGTACTTCCTTCCTCTCTGTCTCTCTCTCTCTCTCTCTCCAATTCACAAACGAGGATCAATCAGAAGAACGGCACGACAGATATATGAATTTTTCAATCGTTCCTCAATTCTTTTAAATTTATCGTTATTATTTATAAATTTCGATTCCTTCATTGAAGATCTTAAATCGCTCTATCTCAGATCACTTTTAAAATTCCATAAGGAAACGTAATCTTCCCCCTCCCCAACGAGTTCCCTTTTCTCCTTTTCGGAGGAACGAGCCACGGATCGTTATCGATACTTTCACCGAGGGCGCAAACAACCACTCTCCCCCCTGGATCGCTTTACCGTCGCCTTCCGACACGAAACCCTCCTCCCCTTGCTCCCTCACTGCCAGAGATCGCGACCTGCGACGCATAATAATTCGCGTCAGCGCCGTTTTATCGCGTTAACGCGACCCCTCCTCGCCACCCCTTTTGGCAGCGATCAACCCTCCTCTATCCAGGCTACCAGGGCTTGGGGAGAAAACTCGGTGGGCAGGCGGAAAGATCGACGAGGGTTGGCGGGCCGATGCCAAGGAAACTGTCCACTTTCTCGCGATTTTACCTGGACTGGACCATGTCGATTCTCCCCGTGGAATTTCCCTCTTCCCCTTTCCTTCCTCCTCGCTCCTCTTCCACAGTGGAGCAACCATTTCCTCTTTGTCTCCTTTCCCTTTTTGTCTCCCTTCGTCCCTCTTCCCTTCGGCTCACGTCGAAACTCGGAGGGGAGGATCGGCCTGTCCGACCGCAGGATGGACTATTGGACCAGAGGAGGCAGGATTGAGGGGGAAACCAGGCCTGTTACCGTGGTAACGCGATACAGAAACTAAATTCCGTTGCTGGACTAAGTGCACCTCTGACCAAAATTGCTCTGCCTAAGCAAACGTTACGTTAACACTTAAAAATTGGGATTCAGCGATTAATGGTGGCTTGATAAATAAAATGAACCACTCCTTTGGGATTTCTTTGTCATCGGGGAGATCCTTCTCAGTGCGCGTTTATTTCGCTGGATTGCGCTAATTTCTGCTATTGTATTGTATCTTAATAGAATGAACATAGAAGAGCTTTCTATATCTTTTTCTGATCGCGTGAATATCGGAGGAATCTGGGATTTGACGAATTCACCAATCCCAGAGACTTTCTTTTCTTAAATTAATCGTTTCGTGCTCGATGTTATGTTACGTTATAATTACATCTTACATAGCTTCGTTAAAATCAGAATTTCTCCGTAAAAAACAGGGATTCAACCGCTTTTATAAGCCAGTGTACCCATCTCCCAAGATAGCTCCCTCTTTTAACCCCTAGATTTCTCTTTTCGCGTGCCTAAAGTAGTTAAAAAAAAAAAAAAAAAAAAAAAAAAA
>NW_006263452.1:236352-237574 GCF_000469605.1 Apis dorsata
CGTACTCAGAGCCCCGATTCCGGTTGTTGCACGCTTGCCTCCGCGCCCGCTTTTCGGTTATTCAACCGTTCAACGAAATCTCTGCCGACACGCCGCGACGTATCCTGGAATCCTCGCCGCGGGGGTGGAAGAGCGCCTTTCACCCTCCAACGTCCTCCAACGTTAGTGGGCTCTTAACGCGCCGTGTCAAGTCGCGAGAGAACCGTCCCACTTCGAGCTCGAGTTTCGCGCTCCAAAGATGAAAAAAATTCCATCCGTGGAAATTTTCGGGCCCTTCGACCCCGCCAACCGTGCGGCTCTCGACCAATTTACCCGTCCAAGTCTGGACTCTCGTCGACAATTATCGCGTGAAAATTGACGCTTTTTTTCTTTCAAGCCTCCCGCATCGATTCTTTTTTCCTTTCGCGGAGAAGAGAGGAAGAAGGGTTGTTCTTTGTAGAACCCTTGGGTTTCTGACTGAATATGAATAGAAGCGGCGTGGAAAAATATTTTACAATATTTTTTTCAAATTAATGGAACGAAATATTTGTATGTAAATTCGGCTAGCAAATTTTGTAAATTATACTATTTTCTAATTCGTTATAAATTAATCATAAATACGTTCGTCGGATGGCAAAAATGAAATACGAAACTTTTCTAAATATAATTCGATCGAATAACCAAAATCGTAAATAACCGTCAAACAACCTCGCATGACGAAACAAGATTTATCTCAACCCGCTAAATCACATATTAAACGAACTTCTCCCATAAACCAAGTGTTCGAACTTTCGATATGATCCCGGCGACACGTCGTAAATCATCCGATCCCACCCCCTCCCCCTCGCTCTGAAATTAATCCACGAATTAATTCACGGGCGTGACACTTCCCTCTCCCTCTCCCTCTATTTACACCGAGCCAGCAGCAAGTTTTTTAATCCGTCTGCATCGCGAGGGACGACCGATGCCTGCTTCTCTCCATCGCTCCACGGATTCCTCGACGTCGTCGTCGTCGTCGCTTCCGGGATTGGCCCCTCCCCCTCCCTTTCGGCCAAACTTCCCCGACGTCTCCTGCAAAGTGGCCGAAAGGAACGGTCCCGCTCTTGTCGTCCCTCGTTTCGACTTAATCGGGCTACCAACTTTTTCGTGGCAAAACCGTGTCTCCGCCTCGGTGAGAGGCCCGCATCCCCCCTCCCCCGGTGTCTGGCGGCGGTTCCGCCCGGCTGGGCACCCACCATCGCCG
>NW_006263452.1:237633-249715 GCF_000469605.1 Apis dorsata
GCCGCCGTCGTCGTCGTCGTCGTCGTCGGGCCGAAAAACTTTCGCGCGATGGAGAACAATCGAATCTCCACCGAGAGATTTGTCCGCTTCCTTCCAATTTTCTGACGTTTCTTCCGCACCCTCCGCGGAAATTGACGTCCCGCCCTCCTTGACGGACGCGGGGGAGGAGGGCGCCGGCTCGATTGCAGCCGGAAACCGGCCGGGGATCGGAGCGTGCCTCGCTTTTCGCAGATATTGCGCGCCCTTTCTCTTTGACACCGTGATGAGGATGGATTTGAGAGGAGGATTCCTTTGTCAAGGGGATACTTTGTCGGTGGTTGAACGTGATCGACCGATTGGGCAGAATTTTTATTTGGGACGACGTTTTCGAGTTACGATGCTCTCGAGTTAATTCTTAAAGATTTTAAACTCGAAAATATTCAACGAAGAATAATCTTCATGGTGCAAGAATTGTTTGTTTCTCGTTAACTCAAAGCTTTGCCCTTCGTAAATCTCGCACGAGACAACGCGGCTAGATTAAACGGGGCGAAAAAAAGCTATGATACGTGGTTAAATACGTGGTGGCCATTCGAGATGAGAAAAGAAGAAAGAGGAGGAAGTGGAAAAAATCGAATGCTCGAAATCTTTGGGGCGAGAAAAGCTCGAGCGACGACGGCGTCGAGCAAAAAGGAACGAAAGCGTTCACGCCTGTGGAAAGATGTAAAAAGTTGCTTGGAGAGTTCGCGACGATATTGCTCGCCGTGCGACAAACACCCTCGTATCGCCCTCGTGACAGCCTGCGTCACTTTTCCAATCGAACGAAACGTTTAATGAATTTCACGCTTTTCTTGGTCGACGATGACTTTGATGGAGAGGGGGCGTCGAAAGGGGACCGATCGTGGGCGAAAGTGCGATCGGATCGAACATTGAAATTGCGTAATAACGAATAGTGACTCGGATAACGAGGGTTTTTGATCGAGGCTTTCCAACTAATTTGAAATAATTTGACGGAATATACAAGCTCATATTCAACACATCCACATATTTCTATTGATACGCGTTAGTATTATTCCGCGACACTTTAATTATTAAAGTGGATGTTTCTCGCTTCGACGTTCACAAATAACGCACGTTTGTTTCGTGATTGGCAGTGGATACGTCGATTCGTTTCAATTTTTCATCGGATATAATGTTTCGATATATACATTTATCGGAAAGATGTCTCGCGTGAATTATAATCCTCAGATATTTCTCACCATTTTTTATTATACCTTGCAATTTTCCAAAAGTATTTATCCAAAAGTAGTTTTAAGAATGCAACGAAGCAGTCTCGTAAATAATGGAAGACGCGTGTTTATGACACTACTCTTCAGGCACATTCGATCAATCGACATCTTTTCTAGTTGAAAATATATAAACAGATCAATAATATTTCAATTATTTAAGAAGCGACGACTAAAAAGATTCTTCAAATTTCGTCTTTCGAATTGGAGATAAAGAGAGAGAAAGAGGAAGAGGAAGAGAAAACCGACGAAATTTTACAATTTGGTCATCGAAAAGGCATCAAGACCTCGAAAGAACGATAGGATATTCGTTCGTGTACAGGGATCGTTTACCTCCTAGAATCGAATCGACGAGTGACGAGGGCAATTTGTCAAAGGGAATTCGGGCCAATTAATGGTATCGACGTTCGACGTTTTCGCGTGAAAAGTGATGACGTGCGCTTATTAATTGTGCGTCACCGTAAATACGAATCCGGGAGAGGGGGGAGGGAGGATCGGGTCGGAAAAGTTTCGGCTCCGCTTCTGTTTCGAATATCAATTAAACCGTAATTATTCCGCGGAAATTGCGCCCGATAGTAGTTGTAAACATAATTTCGACCGCGGCCAACTTTATTCGAATCGATACAATTTGAAACAGACGACTTGCCGGTCTGCCTCCCCCTCTCCAGAGCCTCCTTCCCCCCTTCCCGCCCCGAAATATTAATTAAACGGGTAAAATATCGGATGCGGAAACGTAATCGGAACGAGATCGTTGGATAAGTTTAAATTACAACACGCCGTTGGTTGGAAAAACGTTGTACGCATTTCTCGACTTAATCGAGGATCGCGTATCGCGATCGAGAATCGCGCGCATGTTTATGCATTTACATGCGATTCATAATTCAATTTTCCGCTCCATTTTCTCTCGACCTCGATTGTCGAGCCTGTATTGTAGCTTGTAACCGGAGAAGGGAGAAAGGTATCGAAAAAAAAGTACCTTTAAACATCGAGAATATCGATTTGCGCCGATTTACATTTCTCTCGCGTCGAGAAGATCGAAAGACGAGGAATTGTTTAAACAACGAGCGAGCAAATCTAACGATGCTTGGAACGCTTGTACGAGCAATGATCGAGAACAGTGGGCAACGATTTAGCGTACAATGATCGAGAACAATGCGTGGTGAACAACGAACCCGAAATGCATAGTGAATGGCGAATGGACAATGATCGAGAACAGTAGCAGCGTGGACTGGACTATCAGTTGTAACGATTAGACCGAACAGTGGGGCCAAACGTTATTCCCTTTTTATGAACCTTCATATTCTATTCTATCGTCGTATCATCTTCTTTTTTTCTCTCTCTTTCTTTTTCCTCGCGCGACGAACGGAGCAAATTTCGCGAATTATCGGTTTTCAAGGGGTCTTTTGGTGAAGAACAGTTTCGATTAAATCTCCGGTTCCGCGATCGGTGATCTTCTTAAAGGATGGTGAAAGGAACGCTCGCTCGAGAGCCGGCCAAGATATTTCAATTCCGCCCGATTCCCGTGGAAAAAAAAAAAACAAAGAAAAAGCTCTATAAGAGGCGGACGCACCGCAAAAAAAAAAAAAAAGAAGAAGCTCGATAAGAGGCGGACGACCCAGATTTCAGACCGGCAGGATCCGCGATTCACGGGGACAGGAGGGATCGATCGATCGAGGCCGTCGTCGGTTTTCCAAGTAAAATGAAGACACGAGGCGTGTCCTCGAATCCTTTCCATTATTTACCACTGTTATGTATGCGCGCTTCTTGGGGATAGAGATAGGTGCGAGAGGCCGCGAGGTTACTCGAGGAATCTCGAAAAGTCACCGATCTTGGATTATCGATTCGCCGTTATCCCGCTCTCCTTTCACGGAGTATGTTATCAATTTTCGGGGTGAATTTGGCCGCTCCATAAATAAAAAGTATACTGGGTCGAGTGGAAAAAGTGTATAGTAGAAACTTGTATCGTCAATCAGACACTCTGATGATTCCGAGATCAGAATTACAAGCGAAAGAAAATTCTCTAACGTGTTTCGTGAAATTAATCATCTATTCCTCGCAGTTTCCACTTCTCAATTCTAAAAAGTAGAAACTTGTATTTTCGGCCAAATAAAACACAGATTCTGAAGAATTACAAATGAAAGAATGACAAAATACGTTGGTTGATAAATAAAAAAGTGTCAAGTTGTATCGACCAGGGATCGATATACAGATCATACAGACTCTGACGAAGATTACAAGAATTACAAGATAACCTAAAGTTAGAAAGCCTACACGCGTCAGGACGAGTTTTCCGAAACTCGACGAGAAAGAAAACGAGAATAATCTAGCCAAGAAATAACTACAAAGCAAAAAGGTCGGCGAGCATGAAAGAGGATAATGGGCGGGACCCGCGCCAAGCTCCTTTGCTTCCTTTTGCTCGATACCATACCGTCCATTTCCCCGAAAATCGCGTCAGGGAACGCGAGGAATCATCCACCGGAACGTTTTCCATCAAGACAACACTCCAACACTCCGCGGATATTTTCCATCAAGGCCTCCCCCTCCTCCACTGTTTTCCGCCAACCTTTCATTACCCTCGTCACACGAATCTGTTTCGGGTCCCCGCGCTCCTTCCTCGCGCTTTCCCGGGGAGCATTAACGCGTGAAACCCGAGCGGAGAAGAGGGTGGCCGCCGCGCCGTTTCCTCCTCCCTCTGGATTTATACCCGGCCGTCAAGACACGGCCAACAATGGGAATTTCGGAAACCGTGTCGGCTTCCACCGAGAGTTCAAACTCGCGCAACGATGATAGTTGTTCGGGGGGATTAACGATATTCTACTTTGACTTTGCATCCAACTTGCTTACGGAATGTTTAATATCGGAATACAGAGTAAGATATTCGATGGAAGGAACAAAAGAAAATAATTATATAACGTTGATTATATAGATCCGTAAGGTATTTTACAATTCTCTTCTCAATAAGAATCTTCGTTCGTTCTTAAACCCGGCATACATTTAAATAGCCTTTTTCGTTTTTCAACCCTAAAAACCACGCTCCGTTTTCTGAAAAAAACTGTCCATTAAAACGTCGCTTTTGTACCTTTTTATACTTTGATTCACCGGGGACATTCATAGAGTCGAGTTTGTCGAGCGCGCCGTGGCGTTCAACAAAAATGAGAAACAGAGAGAGGGGATAGGGAAAAGAGGGAAGATCAAAGGGTGTTGGCGGCAGGGTTTTCCTCTGAGATCCGTCCACCTTAACCAAACTCTCGCATCGGTCGAAAATTTCTTACATCCATTCCAGGCAAGTGTTTCGCAGCGGCGGCGGCGGCGGCGTCAAACGTTCCCGGAAGCGACAATCAAAAAGACGTACCAGGGACGTATCCGGGAGAAAAATTGCGCGAGAGCAAGCGGCTCCGTCTTGAAAATGTCCATCCGAAGGTTAGAAGAAAGTTTTTAGTTTCAAAGCGACCGACATCTGGCTTTCCTCCTTCCCTTCACGATCCCGAGGGAGACTCGAGGAGACTCGCGCTTTCGTTAATTAGCTCGGCGAAACCGCGCCGAACTGCAAAGGGAGCCGACGAGCACGTGTATTGCGAGGGATCGTTCCCTCTTTGTCGATTGATCGACAAATGAAGCTATTCAGAGAGGATTTTTACTGCTCCTTGGATGATTCCAGATCACGTATACTTTCATTTATTCGTTTGAACGATAGGTTTTTAGAATAACCCATTTCTCCACCCTTCTCTATTCTTCAACGTTTAACGATACTTCAAGAATTAAGAGAATTCCTCTAATATTATTTATCATGATTATCTTACACAGGATTCCAAATTTACCAGTTATTCCAGTTCCATCTATATCCCACAAAATAACAACCCTATTTCGAATCTTTCTTTATTATATTTCTCAAAATATCCCTCGATGACCACCTTCGATATCGTTATTAAACTCCGTCACTTAAAGGCCGTCGATCGCACTTTTCGCGATTTCGACAATAAGCCACGTTTAAGCTGAATTATAGTCGTGGTACGAAAACAAAGGGCGGGTGGAAGGGTGTCGAGGCGTGTAAACGGGGTAAAGATCCCTCGCGAGCCTTTGTTTCTGGCTGCGTCTCGTCGCCTATTTGCCTCCGCGACAGGAAATTAACAGCTCGGTTCCGCTCTCTCTCTCTTTCTCTCTACGCATCCCACACACCGTATTGTTCGCGGAGGAAAATAATCGGGGATTCGTCACGCTCGTGCGTGCATCGATATCGAGCGAGATTCGAAATTTCAAGGATCCCTTTCAGTTAGTGGCGATACTTATCGCGGATAAACAGTAATTAACTTCCTACGAGGATCTATGCAATCGCTGCTCCTTCGATCACGTCGATGCTTTGGTGCTCGAGTTGATTGGAAGTGGGACGGAGGGATGATAAACGGGGGAGGGGTTTCGCCTCGTTTCACGACACTTGGACGTACGCTGTATCGCTCGAATTATTTTAACTTTAACGCGCTTATATTGCGTGTTTTCTAAGGGAGATAAGTATAGTAGTCTTTAATTTTTAATTAGAGGAAACGGAGGAGATGAGAGATGTATTTGTGGGAAGGAGGTCTTTTTTTAAACCGATTAGCGGATCCTCCCCTGTTGGATCGATTATCTTTTGCAAATAAACACGCTTCAGATCGCCGACCATTAATAACATCGACCTACGTTTTAAATCAACAGACCTCGATAAAACGCGCAATAACAACGGCTAAAAATAAACAAATGTAAAATCTCTTAAACGGATCTAAAAAAAAAAAAGAAAAAAACAAAGGTAAAAACAATCGATCAAGCGTTGCTCTAAATTCTTTATCTCGTGAATATCTCGTTTAATCGCGCTAAATAATCTACAATATATATAAAAATAGTAAATGGATTCTCCTAATCTGTAAAACTATTCCAATAAATAACTCTTTACCGAATCTCTGAATAATAATTGCCAATTCGAAAAATATGAAAAATAAGAACGAAAAACTTTTTACACGATATACCGTTAATACATTATCTTTTCGCGTCGCGAAAACGACCAGTCTAGTTTTTTTCCCCTCTTCTCCCTAGATTCGTAAACAAATTTCGCGGGAGAGCGCAGCAACGCCCGGGGGGGAAATTCAGCAGCTGGTGTTGCCAAAACGAGCGGAACGCGATAGCTAATCAGATAATAGCCGAGCGTGGAGGGTGGAAAAATCGTGGCTGAGAATTAATCGGGGCGTTTATATCCCCGTTTAACGTTTTTCCTGGACGGACGAAAACGCGGCTGGCACCGCGTCCAGCCTATCTCTCTCTCTTTCTCCCTCTCTTTCCCTCTCTCGTACGTATTTCCATTTTTTTGGTCTATCAGTGGAGTAGACCGGTGCTCAGATTTATAGTTGTACCATCCCCGATAGAGGGATATTTGAAACACGGCTTTCAGATTAGGACGGGTTTACAAAGAGAGCAGGGTGAACGCGTTTTACGGGCGAGACAGGGAGTATTTCCAGAGTTGGGGGGTCGAGTATTATAGATTGGGGTGGATTGTATTTGGAGGATTTTTATTATGATTAGTTTTAAGATTTTTCTTTCTTCTTCTTCTTCTTCTTCTTCTTTTTTAAAGAAGAAATGGCAAGATATTTTATTAAGAAATTGTAAAAACATGGAGGGTGTTAAGGAGAAGAAGTCGTTGCAGGATAGCAAGTTTGCCACCATGAATCCATCACGGGACGGCAAGATGACAGTTAATGTTTTTAAATCGCAATATTATCCTTTGCACGCGATATCGCGCCACGATTTTGAAATATATATACCCTCTGATCAGCCATTCATGAGACACCATAACTTATACAGCTCGAAGAATAGCCATGGTATCGTCTTTCTCCTATCATTCGATAAATAAATTTTTATCAAAATAATAACGCGAAGTCGTGAACGATACGATAATAATATTTTTCTCCTATTTTTCTCGAGTAATAAAATTATTGTATCTCGAACGATAGTCTAATCTATCGATCAAAGGACGATTTATAGAAAAAACTTATTTACAAGGTGAATAAGATAATCGGTATTTTTTTTTGTCGCGATATTCCATCATCGATTCCATCAAGGCCTTTCTTCTCTTCTCTCTCCAGAGAAAAACAGAAATACGTTCACGATCCTCGATTGTTATTAATTTATTAAATTAATTCTATCGAGTGTGAGACTTGGAAATTCAAGTTGAAAAAGACGTTTCTCGCGAAACGTTGCGCCGTTTAATATAGTCAAAGTATAGGGGGAATCCAGAATTTTAATCCGGGGGAAGTAGGTCGATACCCCGAGTGAGCGGGTTACGGGATTTATGTATTCAAAGTGCGCTGTGCTCGGTGTCGGGACCTTTTAGAAATAAGGAGGTAAGAATTTATTCCACGGGAACAATGAGAGAACGGCAAGTTTTGTTGTTAATTTGTGGAAACATTTCGATAGACCTCATTACTTCACTAGATTTCCGAATGGAATATTAAATGGTAATTCCAAGAACTATGGAATAATAAACACGAGTGAAATTCTGGAAAGAATGAAGAAAATGAATTAAAGCAGGTATAACGATCGCGAATATCCTAGAGCAAAGAAAATAAGAGGGTAATAAAGAATTACGGAATAACAAACTGGAAATGAATTTCTCGATACGATAAAGGAAAATGTAATAATCGAATTCTTTTGATTAAAAGGAAATAAGAAAGCATCCAGAATAAAGAATCAAATTTTCATAACTCCAAAATTATCCCATCACCTTTAAAAAAAATCTAACAAAACGATAATATTAATCTGATAAGAAACGAATTTTTTCCTTTCCTTTCCCCAAAATCAGCCAAGCCTCCCCAGTTACAACTGGCGGTTTACCTCGCGGAGAATAAAACTCGTGGACGTCCTCGCAAAAACGGCGTGATTCCTCCGGTTCCCAGTCGTCCATCGCGCGAACAACGACCCGTTTTTCAGAAACATTCGTCACGAAACAGACCCGTCATTTTGTCGTGTATCAAGAGAAGATCTGAGAAGGGGTCGCCTCCCTCCCCTCTCGTTTCCCCGGTAATCGCTTAAACCCTTCCGCGCGCGGGCAGATCGCGGAAACCGATTACGGGAAACCGAGTGTCAAGTAGGCCCGCGAATCGTGAAATTACAAGGCGCGCTCCTCCCTACAGTAATTTCACGGCTTGTGGATATCGGCCAGCGGCTCTCTCGCTTTTTAATGAAACAGAGACTCGGTGGATTTTCACGCGGCCTCGACTCTTTCCTTTCCGACAAGGGAGGGGGGGCGAGGAAAAGGTCGGCCTCGTGACGATCGCTCGTTTCCGGTTTCAACGGTGATTCGTGGAACTGGACGCCGAACATTTGTCCAACCTTTGCCGGCCTTTTGTCGTGGAGAACGGGACGGAATTCGTGCGTTTATTCCGTTTTACGACTCTTTGTTTCCCTCTTGAACGATGGGTCAGGGGCGTTAGGGGGAGATTTATCGGTTATCCTATTTGGGAGAGATCGAGAGTAGAATTTTTATAATCGTTGTTATTTTTAATGACCTCGAAAATTTGGTTTACGCTGTGAGCAATTTCGATGTAATATAAATTAAAATCAGAAACTCGGTTGATCGGAATTACGGTTACAAAGTGCGCGCGAGGAAATTTCCAATTCAATCCGATGGCCTCGTCGCCATCAGAGATCAGTTAGAAAGTTTACCAGAAAGTTTATCAGTTAGAAGATTTTCCACTTATCGGATCCGTCGTAAATGTCGTAAATGCACAAGTATCTTTTATTTTTTTTAAATGTTCCTCCGATTATCAGCATTATCGATTGCGTAAAAAAAAAAAAGTTTCAACAACGCGAAGGTATTTCTTTATCTTCCTCTTGCGAAATATTGCCAAGAATTATAACGTATATACAATAAGATGTATCTTGCAATCTTTTCTACTTGATTTTTCTACTTGTAAATTTTATATAGGTAGAATTTAGAATTCATCTAAAAAAATTCCAATTTTTAAAATAATATTACAAAGCATGCAAGAAAGGAAGCACCGAGGAAAGAATCACGTAATTTGTACGTCATTCCTTCAATATTTACTAAATCGAACAAATTTGCATTCTCGATCAATTTACGAACGATTCGTAAGTTTCTAGAATTCAAATCACCTTCGACACGATACCTATTAACACAATACCCTTCTCTCAAAAAAACAAAAAAAAAAAAGAAAAAATCCTTTAAGTGACACAGTATCTGTCTGAAACTCGTCGAAGCGAAGAAACGAGAAGAAGAGAAAAGAAGAGAAGAAACGAAAAAAAAAAAAAAAAAGAAAAAGAAAAAAAGAAAAAAATCGCGTCGAAATTGGCAGGCGAGGAAATGGTCGACAACACGGAAACACGTAAGAAATTTGATCTGCAAGCTGGGATATTAAACTCACAGGGGAGAGAAAAAGGGGGATGGAAAAGTCTCCTCCCTCCACGTACAGAAAATCCCGAGTCGGGTTCAAAAAGTCGAAAGACGGCAAAGCATCGCTACCGTGCGGGGCGGACCTCTGATATCAAAGGTAGGGAGATAAGAGAACGCTTCTCTCGTCGAGATTGGCACTCGAGATTGATACACGCGTGCTTGATTTTCGCTTGTTCTTTGAAGAGACTCGCCGGCCATCACTCAGCCTTCTTCTCTCTTCCTTCCGAGGTATCGTTGCGAGCTGAAAATTGCCCTCTGCCCCTTTTCCAGCGAATTTCTCGCCGGTCGAGTGTGGAGCGAAAAGAGATTTTTGCATTTCTCTTCCGGATGAGAAACGGACTTTTGATCACCGATTTCGATCATCTCGAGACGTGTCGTCAATTCGTCTCGATTTCTAACGTTTTGAAAAACTTTTATTAATTTCAAACTTGACGATTAATTAGATATATATCGGATTCTCTTTTTTCCACGACCATAAAATTATACTTAATTTGGATACACTTGTCGATGTAATCTATTGAATAAGTTGTTGATTAATGTACGAATATCGATACAAGAATTTGCAATAAATCAATGAAGTTTATCGACGAGAGAAGCCAAGCTTTCGAAATACTTATCAGAGAAATATCTTCCGTTGGAGAAATATCTCGACAAATTTCTTCGGTCTATTTAAAAAAAGGAAAAAATCCGCACTACATGAAATAACGTACTCCTATAGAAGAGGCTTCGTATCGGCTAATCTGTGTACTGATAACGCTGTACTGCGTATAGCGAATTATGAATACGATGGACCGTGTAATACTCGATCGATACGTCACAAAATCAATACCTTTGCAATAACTTATCATCGATACATCGTCGAGTATCTCGCCGATAAATACCATGCAATACATTATGCAATTACGCGAATTATCACCGAAAGAAGGAAGCTTCTCACGAAGCTGGATTCGTTTTGACGAACTAGATAATATCCCCTTTATTCATCTCATCAAACGATTTACTCAAGTTCCTTCCCTCTATTTCAAATAAATAGAGAACGAAACAACTGTCCCTACTAACTCTCGAGTACAAATATAAATTAGAATACTTTTGCTCGAGCGTAATATCATAATTTCGAGAAAAGTTATTCGAAACTACCTGCAACAATACCAATACCTGTGGCCTCGTGGCAACGTAATAACAATTCCAAAACCTGTTAGACGTCCTCGAGCCCCCCCGAGGACAACCCCTGGGGCGCAAACACAGGTTCAATCGGCGGCCAAAACTTTGCGTGCCGTTTACTCGTCGATGCGTGACCACGCAACAACTTGCACCACCATGGTCATTTGTACGCAGGTAAAGAGGAGCCTGGGATGCTCTGACAGGTGGGCGTTACCCGTCTAATCTCCTCGAGACCTAATCTCCTCGAAAAGTGAAATTCCATTCCGTGAATTCCACCCCTTCGACAATTCTTTCTTCCCACGCCCTCCCTCCAACGATTCCACGAACGAGCTAATCGCCACCATCACCCCACGCTGTTCAAACCTTTCCTCTGTTTAAATTCGAATATTCATGGCTCGGTTCAGTCGGTCACGAGACGGGTTCCCCCCGTTGTTTCAAACGTTGCAGCACGCGCGCCCTATATATATCCGCTCGAGAGCCGGTGCACGAGCATTTCCAAACACCGTTCGAATCATATGTACACTACTGTTCAAAATGTCGGTACACGACTTCTACTTTCAATCTTCAATATGGTATATTGAACGCAGAACGCTTTGCTTCGTTGATAAAGTCGTCTTTAAATCCTCAGATTCTCGAGATGAATCCTCAAAGGATCTAGAAATTAAAACAAAAAATATGTTCTGTCGCTGACAACTCTATAACATAATCGATTTACCTTCCACCTCGATAAAGATATTCGAGAAGACACGTTTAACTTAACCGTTGTCCCAAGACTTTCGAGAGTGTTATATTATATCATATTATCGAAATTAACGAAACTTCCTCTTCGCGTACATCATCTCTCGATGGAACGACGGAGACAAAAAGCGGCGCAGATGGGGAACGCGATCCAAGATTTGCAGAGAATATATAGCGCGAGGGGAGGGAAAAACGTGGTCCGCTCTGGTTCGATAAAAATTGTCTCGACGGACGAGCCTTTAATCCGGGTCACAATCCGCATGCATCATCATCCTTCCTATGATCGATCTTGCCCGCCAAACGCGCGCTTTTTTCGCGGTAATGAAATGGGCCGCCCTCTCTTCTCACCCATCTCGAGAGAGGGGATATCGCTTTTAATTTGCCACGGTGAGATGGAGCGGATTCGAGGATTCGAGGCTCTCTCGGTTGCGAGCGGAAGTTTGAAAATGAACGGCTCTTTCTTTTTTTTTTTTTTTTGGAGGGAAAG
>NW_006263452.1:249904-262491 GCF_000469605.1 Apis dorsata
TTTCCATAAACGTGATTTGTTCATTCCGTGATTAGGGAACTTTCAATCTCGCCGATGCTTCGTTAGATCGGTTTTAGACGTTCCCTTCGATATAAGGTTTAATTTTATCCGCGCAATGAGATTCTCTCATTCTCGACTCTTCGAATTATTTTACTCCTTGCATATATATTATGTTTCTAATAATTATAATTTCTTCTCTTCAATTTTCTTTATTTCAAGAGAAATATATATTTCGAACGAAACTAGGAAATTGGCCCCTCCTGGTATTATGATATCCCCTTCTCCCCTCTTCACTGGCCTCCACGTATCGATGATATCGCGCGTTTGATTCACAGCTTTCGCGGGTAAACACGGATGCTTCGCCATTTAATTGGATATCAAACAATAACCGAGGGGGCATCCTGTTTCGCATCGACAAAAGCGTGCGGCGCTCCTTTAAATCGTTTCCAGACGCTGACACGGTGACCCCGCTGCCGTTCCATCCAATTCCATCCAATATTCGAAGCCGGAATTCCACGGGAAGAGGCAAGATCGAAAGCAAGGACGAAGAAACGGCGAACAAGAAATACGGGGGAACTCGTTTCGTACGGGAAGAGGGTTGTATTGTAGACGAATCCATTGGTTCGAGAGCCCATTTTCACCACGTCGCCCTTTACGCATCGAAATCTAATAATAACCGCACCGTATACATATGCATGCGCATCGATTCGCGTTTCCAGGTGAGCACACGCGTATACGCGGCTGCACAGGGTGTTTCGAATCTTATATACCGTCGAACGTGTCGTTCCTCTAATCCTCCTAATAATAAAAGAAACGTTTTCCATCCCCTCGACGTCCTCCACAATTCTTCTCTTTCGTAAGATTTTATTATTCTCCATCGAACCATTCCGATCTTTACCATCCCGACAACGAAGATTTTAAATTTTGGGAATTTAATCGAGGAGATTGTTAACGCATAATTTCGAGAAGAGAAGAGAAAAGGATGGTTGGAGAAATTTTGAGGAATTTTCAGGACACGCAGTGTACACGCAGTTGCGTGCACGGTCCATTTCCACGTATATAGTTGCACGGTTAGAACTATTATCGGGGCGCTGGTCTGGCCAAGGGTCGTGCGGTCACGTGCACCAGATAGCGGTTCACGAATCACTGGGCACGGATCCATTCAACGAGAAACGCCGATGCATAATCTACGCGGTATTTCGCGAAATCTCGCTTGGCCAACCGATCGAACCGATCTGCTCGTGTTTCGAAACGAAATTTCGAAAATGTCTTTGAACGATGAATTCGCCGTTCCGAAAAAATCAGTTCCACGGCGAAAATATGATTATTGCACTTTCGTCGAATTTCTCTTCTTCGCTTTCCTTTCACATTGGAAATTATTAAACGATCGTCCAGATCTTTCGTAAATTTCTCGTACGATGTTGTTCGCAGAAAGTGTGAGCGAATTTCTGTAATATAATCGATTCAAATTCGCACGGATAAAATATAGACAACGAAAGAGTTCGAGCTTTTCCATAATTTCCAGATCTATTCAGAGAAACGGGCGTTCAAACGGGAAGGAAAGAACGTGTTTTGTCTACAAGTTACACGCGGAAGTCGACCGACACTGAATTAATTATCCTCGCTTCGACTCGACCGCAAACACAGCGGACCAATGTCCTCCCCCCCCCCCAGTGATCGATATTCGATATTTGCAACGACGCGCTGACATGTTTATGGAAATATTCGTGACGTCCTAACATTCGGCCAGGACCCTGAAACTTTCCAATTAATCATCCGCCGCGTCGACTTAAATAAATCCAGCGATCAATTCCTCGCCTCTCTCACACTTTTCATCCGTTCCTCCACGAATCGCGCAAGAAATTTATCTCTGTAACGTTTTTCATTCCCGATCCCTCGTCCAATAAACAAAACTCGACCCTCGCACGCACCATTCGCCGCCTGTCGTTAGATTTCCTCGCGGATTTCGAGATAAAAGGGGAGGGAAAAAAGGAAAAAATTTGGCGATTCAATTTTCCTTCCTGCTCGATTCCTGTTCCACGTCGGTGCTCGATTTACAATATTTTTCAAATTGGCCATATCGGCTCTTCGCTTCCCTTTTCGAGGAATTACGACAAGTATCGCCAAATAATTTTGAGCGTGGAGAATTTCCAGGTATCTGGAAGGAGGGATCATTATCATCGGTTGTGATAATTCTGCGGATGGATCGTGCGAGTTCGAGATCCCCGATCCATCTTCTTTCGGGGAGAAAAATCAGTCGCTCGTTCGTCGCGCGGGACGAGAGTTTTTTTAATTACCAACGGCTCAACGGTTGGTAATGATGACGAACGAGCTCTTTCGTATCGACGTCATTGGAAGAGGAGAGGAGGGAGACGTATCGGATCAAAGGTGACAGAATTAGATATTCGATGATATCAGACTATCGTACGAGTTCTTGTATTTTACAAAAGTTCGATTAATAAGTTATTTGGAGACGAGTAGAATAATTGTTGCTTTAAAATTATAAATACATTTCGGAAAAGTGAAACCAATCTTTGAAATTTCGATACCGTTTTAATATAATTTCGTAAAGAGTTTTTGTTTTTGTCACTGTATACTTTCGATCCATATTATTATCAATTGAATAATCAGTATGAATAATCATGAATGCTTCAAAATTAAACCTAAAAAAGAGATTCTAAATCGAGTTCTCGATCAAAGATTCGAATCGTTGTAAACAATTTCGAATTCGAAAGAATTTCACAAGGGAAATAAAATAAAATGAAATGAAATAGACGACGTGCAAGAACAAAAAAAAAGAAAAAGAAATCGCGATGATCGATGATCGTTTATTATGATGGCGGATTTTTTTTTTGGGGAGGAAAGAATTCCTCGACGGTCCAACGACTCGTAAATATCACCGGTGGTGAAAATTTCATGTATGCACACGTGTGGTGGAGCATCACACCCTCCGGCCGTGTTCACCGGGATCCCTCTCCGTTTTTCACTTTCCTCCGGTCTGACGGTCATAAAAAACCGCTGACCGATATTATCCACTCTAAGCTGGTTTACAATGTTCCTACGTGTTCTGTCAGCTCTTCACGCCCCCGGCGGGGCGGCCGCTCACGGCCAAAACGAAAAAGCGCAACGGGCCATGTCGCCACGTGACGTGAGTAATTACCGGTACGAGCGTGCGTGCACACGCGTGGATTATATACGGGGTTGCCTAAACGCCTACTATCGTATCGTGCCACGGATGGGAAAAAGAGAAATAATACGATAGAGAGAAAGAAAGAGAAAAGATGATTCGAATGTCATCGTTAAAAAAAAAAAAAAAGATTTTCAATAAAACGTTTCATTTCCAAGCCTTTCGTAAGGAAAAGAAATCATCGATCCACGAAAATAATAATTTTGAAATTGCACGATAAAAATCGCGGAAATTATTATTATTCCCGAGCCATATACGGATTTTAAGAATACAAAATATTTGATTCTCTTAATATCTCGCGTTCCTCTAATTTTCCCCTACAGTTCATGCAAATAGAATTTTTTTTCGTATCTCGAGAAGGGGGAATGGGCGAATTTATCGCGCCACCGTGTATAAGCGCGATACACAGGGCAAGATTTTTTTAATAGCCGTCAGCCGGAAACCCGTCGGATTAATGCGTTCCGGCGTAATGAGAAACAGGCGCAAAATAACCGGGGAAAACGTGCAACCCTTTCGCGTTTCACCATTTTCCCGTACGAGGATGAAAGTCAAACGCGCAATTCCACGGCCAAGCTTACCATTACACGGACACGTGCAATGCTAATCAGATTGATCACGGTTCGAGAGTGGTTAAGGCATAACCTTAGGGAACTGTGTGGCCGATAAGCAAGTCGATAATCGAGTACCTGACCTGCTCGCTCGCTGGAATTGTTGGAACCGAGCCGATTTAAAAATATCTTCGATAATTTCTTCGATAACTGATCACTGCTAAGGCGAAATTTTGGAAATTTTTCGTTTCATTTTCTTTTCTTTTTTTTTTTTTTAACTCGTATTTTAAAAATACATTTATAATTATAAGATAGACACTCGAAAGATAATTGTTATCGCGTCATTTTATAAATACGATTTCTAATTTTGATTTTTGTTTTTTTATATTAGACTTGGCAAAAGTGAGAGAGTCATCTTTATTGGATTGCCCGTTGGATTTCACTCAAACGGAGAGAAAAGTTTCGCAAAAGTCTGTCTCGTCTCACCCTAATCCACGAACATCTTGACGGGGGTTGATGGAATTTGACGAGGCTTTTATGCAAATGTACCGAAGACCTTCATCAACCACGTTCCTCGTTAAATGATCTTCTGGAACCCGTGTCATTCGAATCTCGCTAACTCGATATATTAATCAGGCATTTTGAAAAAAATATCAGAATGACTTTCATAGATCGGCAATTTTAGTAGCAATAATTAAACAAACAACATATTTAATTTTTCTTTATCTCTTAATAAGATACGAGATCTCGGTACGTCCTCCAAGTTAAATACTCGAACGTGATAAACTATAAATTGTCGATACGTCAATATGTGTGATCAATAAATCTTTATACTCGTTATCTTCAAGAAATCACCTATTAAAAAAAAAAAAAAGAAATGAAAAGTCGCGTACACGTAAAATATTATATTACACGTAAAGCCATTTATTCTTTTTTTTATTGTCCAGAGAAAATTTCTCAACCCTCGAATTTTTATCATTTTCTTTTTTTTTTTTTTTTCATATTTTGTGATTTCGCTCGAAAAAAATTTTTTACAACAGACCACATATAAAAAACCTGAATATTTCATATTTTAAAATTTTTCTCTATCTCGTATCATTACGAGAAACTACACATTCAAACTTTAAGAGTCTACTCTTTCGAAATGATATTCAACCAACAAAAAAAAAAAAATAAATAAATAAACGAAATATGAAATAAAAACTGATAAATATTCTACCTTCATATTTATTTATTTCTTTCATTCTCCACGGTATCTCCGAAATTGCCTCTGTCTCTCGTTCGACGCGAGACAACAGAGCCTCTCACATATCGGGCAACAAGTAAAACGGGAAAACCGATTACTAGAGAGATAGAGGAAACACCAGCAGCCTCGTAACGGCGGGAAATACGATGGTGCAGGCGTATACAAATTATTTTTCATTCATACGGGTGCACAATTCCGTTTTGTAGAGCGGTGCACTTTAATTTCTCCAGAGATTTATGCAAGCCAGGAGCCCGCTTTGAGCCCGTGTGTACACCCGTAATAACGCGGATGCGTGTACGCGGGGCTAGCTACATCGGTTACACGTACGTTTTCAGCGAGCCGAAATGTCAGCGATCTTAATGTCCTCGCGAGGAAGATTTACGGGGACAGGTCCGCCTTCATCTTTTTCCTTCTCTCTCTTTCTCTCTTTCTCTCTCTCTTTGTTTTTTATCCTTTTCAATTATTCTTCCGTGGTGGATGGCGAGAGGGGCGAAAGTTACGTGGTATTAAAAAGATTTTTGCGCACGATTAATCGACGACAAAATTTTGAATAGCGGGGTATAGGTATATATGCACAGTTTTTTTTCTTCTTTTCAAGTTTCGTTTAATCCTTTGAATCTCGCCTTATTTTTATTTGGAGCGGGGAGAAAATTGTATTGAATTATTATATACGAGAACGTAAGGAAAGAATGGTAGAAGAAATATAATCGCTTTTAATTGTAAGGAAACGAAGAAGATAGTCTATCGCGAACGAAAATTAATCGTGATTATCGATTGTTGCATCACTTTGGTGATAATAGAGCAATCCTCGCTATCTGTTATTTGGAATCTTTTCGATTGTATTATTCCTTAACGAAAGTTTTTTCGTGAAGCTTCCAACAAGTTTCAAAATTCGGTCCCGTGTATTCGCGACACGCATCCCATGAATTAATGCTCAAGTTAAGGGGATGGAGAGTCTTAAATTAGTTAACCGTTGAAAAAGATCAGCGAAACACGGCCGCCGATCGTCCGCTGTTTTCTCCGGGATACGAGGTGAATACAAATTCTAAGCCCAGGATTAGGGGTTGAATTTTAAGGAAGCTCGGATAGAATCGGATCCTCGAAAAAAAAAGGGAAAAAAAAAAAAACGATGTCTCCACGATCGATAAATTTCTCGACTCGATAATGGTTTTCATCCGGTGATTTCGAATTATCGTAATTGAAAATTATCATATAATCTGTTATATAATAAAAATCTGTTTTGAAACGGACGATGATAACGATAATTCTCGAATGTGAAATCGTTGTTGAAAAAATCGTTATTGATCATAGAGTTATTTAATTATTTTCGTCTTTGGTCGTGATATAAAGAAATCTTATAAATTTTCTTTCGGTGAATCGCGCGTGATAAATCGATATTTCGATGATAGAATCTCGTCAGAGATCATAGTACAATGCAAAGATTGATTATCAGGCATTAACAGGCATTAGTTATGATAAAAAGATAAGTAATGTGCATCGTTTTATTACCATCGTATCGATAATCGATCGTGATCAGATTATTTTTGTTCGTGCATTATATTTCATGAAGCTTGCAAAGTATTCCAACTACGTGTATATATATATACTTATTTTTCACCGTGTTATTAATCTCTTCTTTTTCTCGATAATTTTAGTCGATAATTTTAGACGATTAATAATATCCGTAGCCGTGTTATCATCGGAACCTCCAAAGCTCTTTTAATTTGTAATAACGTGTATTTTGATTTATCAAACGAGAGTTGACAATGAACGGTTGAGATGATGACACGTTATGTTGTCTCAAAGAGAAAAAAATCTCGAAAGATATAAACCCGGAAGTTATGATTTCCGTGATGATCATATGAAATAAATTCTTCCTCATTCCTTAGATAATTCCTTAGATGGATTTCCATTTTCTTAATGTTAATAATAATAATGTTAATAATCGATTAGGGTATTAGAGAAATTTAAACAAATTGTTTTGACAATTAAACGGAGATCCATCTCGATCGTTTCCTTCTTTTTCCTTTTGCATTTTTAACTATATATTTTCTTATATCTGTATCATTATCGTATCACTCGGTATGGAAATTACGTATATAATATGGGTTCAAACAGTAGTAGCTTAGAGCAAAGAATAAATACGTGACGAATATCTAAGAAGGAAATATTAGTCAACGACTTAATTAATGGACTACAAATGACGAAAACGAAAGGCAAATATCACAAGTTACATAAGTCGTTGTCATTACTCTGATGATAGTCATCTACGAGTTATAACGTAATCGGTCAATCTTCGAGGAATTGTGTTTGGCTGTTGATAAGAGAAAGCTATATATAAAGTGTCGGGAGCAAGTTGCATGACACATTTGAGACGTCACCACGGCAATATTATTATCGAGAGAATAGAATAGAATATTTATATCAAGATGCGCGCCTACGTTTTTCTGCTCGCTTCCCTGTCTCTCATCGCCTGCGTATGGGGTAACAATCTGATTCTTGGCAAACATTTGCCCGGCGAGCTAATCCTCCAGAATCGAACCATCTTCAAGGTGAGATCTTAGTTTTTCTAATTCGATAATTCATCGACTACAGATATAGATAAGAATTTGAGGAAACGAATAACGATAAAAATATTTTCCAAGGTCTAATATTTTATATATGTGTTTTTTTTTCTTTCTTTCTTTCTTTCAATTCCAGCCATCGATACCAGGCATGAGTCACACCGTTACTATCGGTGCAACCGCGCCACCAGATCACATAATCTCATACTTCAGCGTAGTAAACTTGAATCCAAAGGTGGTGAACATAGTACCTATTAAAGGTAACATTGGCACCTCATCGATCGTCGTACTCGGGGTCGGATTGCCTAGTTGGGGCATATTCATAAAGGTTGTCGTATACGCTGTTCCCAAATTACCCGAAACCACCACACCAAGCACCACAACTAAACAACCACCAACGAGCCCTGAACCGAGCAGCACACCGTCGAGCACCGAACAATCAACGAACACCAAACCAGAGACGACAACCAGCTCTGAATGGAGCAGCACGCCGTCGAGCGCCCAACCAGACACGACAACCACCTCTGAAGGGAGCAGCACACCGTCGAGCCCCCAACCAGACACGACAACCACCTCTGAAGGGAGCAGCACACCGTCGAGCCCCCAACCAGACACGACAACCACCTCTGAAGGGAGCAGCACACCGTCGAGCCCCCAACCAGACACGACAACCACCTCTGAAGGGAGCAGCACACCGTCGAGCCCCCAACCAGACACGACAACCACCTCTGAAGGGAGCAGCACACCGTCGAGCCCCCAACCAGACACGACAACCACCTCTGAAGGGAGCAGCACACCGTCGAGCCCCCAACCAGACACGACAACCACCTCTGAAGGGAGCAGCACACCGTCGAGCCCCCAACCAGACACGACAACCACCTCTGAAGGGAGCAGCACACCGTCGAGCCCCCAACCAGACACGACAACCACCTCTGAAGGGAGCAGCACACCGTCGAGCCCCCAACCAGACACGACAACCACCTCTGAAGGGAGCAGCACACCGTCGAGCCCCCAACCAGACACGACAACCACCTCTGAAGGGAGCAGCACACCGTCGAGCCCCCAACCAGACACGACAACCACCTCTGAAGGGAGCAGCACACCGTCGAGCCCCCAACCAGACACGACAACCACCTCTGAAGGGAGCAGCACACCGTCGAGCCCCCAACCAGACACGACAACCACCTCTGAAGGGAGCAGCACACCGTCGAGCCCCCAACCAGACACGACAACCACCTCTGAAGGGAGCAGCACACCGTCGAGCCCCCAACCAGACACGACAACCACCTCTGAAGGGAGCAGCACACCGTCGAGCCCCCAACCAGACACGACAACCACCTCTGAAGGGAGCAGCACACCGTCGAGCCCCCAACCAGACACGACAACCACCTCTGAAGGGAGCAGCACACCGTCGAGCCCCCAACCAGACACGACAACCACCTCTGAAGGGAGCAGCACACCGTCGAGCCCCCAACCAGACACGACAACCACCTCTGAAGGGAGCAGCACACCGTCGAGCCCCCAACCAGACACGACAACCACCTCTGAAGGGAGCAGCACACCGTCGAGCCCCCAACCAGACACGACAACCACCTCTGAAGGGAGCAGCACACCGTCGAGCCCCCAACCAGACACGACAACCACCTCTGAAGGGAGCAGCACACCGTCGAGCCCCCAACCAGACACGACAACCACCTCTGAAGGGAGCAGCACACCGTCGAGCCCCCAACCAGACACGACAACCACCTCTGAAGGGAGCAGCACACCGTCGAGCCCCCAACCAGACACGACAACCACCTCTGAAGGGAGCAGCACACCGTCGAGCCCCCAACCAGACACGACAACCACCTCTGAAGGGAGCAGCACACCGTCGAGCCCCCAACCAGACACGACAACCACCTCTGAAGGGAGCAGCACACCGTCGAGCCCCCAACCAGACACGACAACCACCTCTGAAGGGAGCAGCACACCGTCGAGCCCCCAACCAGACACGACAACCACCTCTGAAGGGAGCAGCACACCGTCGAGCACCGAACCAGAGACGACAACCAACTCTGAATCGAGCAGCGAAGAAACAAGTACCGAATCAAACAAATCGATAAACTCTGATTCAAATAGCGTGGAATCAAGCTTTCCACGACACAAATCCGGCGAAAAGTCTGAAAATAATCGATTGTGGTGGAAATGGATCCGATCTCGATTCTGATGAGATTTTGATCGATGAGAGATATAAATTAATTGGAAATTAGCTTTGTATATTAGCTCGGTAATATATCGATGATTAAATATGAGGAATAAGATAGGATAACAACCGAATCGACGTTCTCCTCCAAGCTTTAACGTAATCTAACAAAATTTTGTAATTAACTTATCCTTTTTAATAATCTAGCATTTTTAAATAAACTTTTACTCTCTCCTGTTTCATTCAATCAAAATTTACCCCTCTCTTTTCGCTCCAAATCGTTTCCAATCGTTGAAATGCAAAACGTATCCGTCCGTCATCTCTAAACTCGCCAGTTCACCCTTCTACCCTCGAGAATTAAAATTCCCACGAGTGGCGGAAGACGCGTAACAATATCGCCCCCTTTGCCTCCGCTCCTTCTTTACCTCGTCCCCGTCATCGGTTACGTATTTTCTCTACGCTATTGATTCCGTGACAGGGATATAATTCGGCCACGCTTGAAAATTCGAGGCACAGACAGTTTCGTTTCGTTGCTAACGCGTTTCCAGGAAACTCCTCTCGCTGGATTTAGGGTTGCATCGCACGTAACACCCACCACTGTTACTTGATTCGCTTCATCATCCAACCTGTGTGTGTCTAGAAGCGTCTTCCGCTTCTTCTTTTTTTTCTTTCTTTCTTTCTTTTTTTTCCTCGTTCTCTGGCCTAGATTTTCCACGCGAGATCGGGGCCACGTTCGTGGAAATTGTACGGCAATTTGGCGAGATCCGATTTGTATGGATGGTCCGGATACCGATATCGGGAGAGGCCGGGTATCGTGGATGAACCTGATCGACCCATTGAAAAATTCATTCTCCCGGCCGATCTTCCGGCCTACTTGCACCACTTTCTTGAATATTTCATCGGTCAATCGTGACATCCCTCTCAGATACAGATTTCTTGAATATCCCTATTTATCCAAGAACGTGAACACCGGTTTTCATCATTTCGATTCGTATGAACCATCGCTTCACGTAAAGAGATTATTTACAATTATTTTTCGCTACAAGTTATAGCTTGTTCCATGACAATGTATCCAAACGCACAGTTCATTCGAACAATTCGAATCCAACCACACAAGATATACAAAAAGTAGAAAAATAATCGCGTAATCCAAACTTCTCTCTCTCGAATATTTTTCCACTCCCGTTCAACATCGATCCCCCGCGCCAAAAACTTTTCCCACGTCCGTCCGAAACGAGAAAAACAGGAGAATCGCGAGATTACTCGCTTGTATCGTCGTGAAACTTTCGAAATTAAAATAAAAAGGCTCTGATTCGTTCGATCGGAGGACTCGATCGATCGATCTTCGATCGTTTCGCTCGTTCGACGGTGAAAAATCGGGGAAAGGGGAGGAAAAGGGAATGGAAGGGCAGAGCAACAAGTGAGAGTGGAAGAGTTATTGGACCCAAAAGGCTGTAATAATGGGCGGCGCGGAGGAATCGAACGGAATTCTCCTTCTCGGTTTTATTCGGGCGCATCCCCGATCGGGGAAAGTCAATACAAAGGAGGGACCGATCGACTGGAAAATCGTTGCATCGCGATTACTTCTCATTTTTCTTTCTACCATTTCTTTTTCCTTCTCCCTCCCTCCCTTCTTTCTTCTTCTTCTTCTTTTTTTTTTTATCTCCGATATGGAGAATGTTCCGTGTTTTCGTTTGAATAATAGTTGTGATATCGTGTTCACGGAAAGATAAAGAATTACTTAAGCAATTCGGGTGGCAACGAGTTTTGATCGAAGATTTCTGTCGAGCAATATCGACAAGGCAAGGTAAACGAATTTTACTTACTACAAAAAAATTTTCGATTTATCTGATCACGGACCGTATTAGTTGTTAATCTCCGTTATATACCTTTGATACGTTAAAATGATATATTATCTGTATATACGACGGCAAACAATCGAATATTCATATTTTATACGTTCCCATTTTCGTCTTATTATACACACGAGAGAGAAACGAAATTATAGAAAAATCGAAGAAATAAATTCTCTCTCATAATCTTTTCCTATCGTTTCAATTTCCTTATCGTTCTCTAATTAAAATTCGAAATCGAAAATTATAACTCTCTTTAACTTATATATATAAATCTGATTGGACATGAAACACGAGCGTGAAATCTAAATACGACAATTCATTTTTCGCATATATGCGAAATTCGATTCACGAAACGAAACCTTGAACGATCAAAGTTTCTCCGGCGAGAAGAGGGAAACGGACACCTGCCGCCTTTCCTTCTTTTTCTCTTCCCGCCCTAACGATTTGTCCTGACAATTCGAAGAGCAGCAGAGTGGGCATATTTCTAACCCATTAACATTCCCGCCACGGAACCTTTATCGACGTCGTACACACTCCGAGTTATTTCCTTCGCCTGGATGCCTGGTATCGATGCATCGCATGCAAAGCAGCCGTGATTCGTCTTCTTCGCGCTCGGTAGCTTGTAACTTTTCTGTGAAACCGGAAGCCTTCTGCCTTCGTGTCATCTTTCCCTTCTCTTTTTTTTCTTTTTTTTTCAAATTTATCGTCGTGACAGGAAGTTCGAGGAAGGAAGAGAAATCTTTCGGGATTTTTACTTTGACGGGTGGACGACTAATTGGTTGGACGATTTTTCTATTCTATTCGATTCGATGGATTTGCGTAGGAAACGAAAGTTGTGGACGAGATTGCAAAGTCCAATTTCGATCTCTAGATGGAACGATACTTCTTTTTTTCATTATCTATGTACGACTTGATAAATGGAATTCACGAAAATATATTACGTAACTGCATTATTTAAACTAAAAAAAAAAAAAAAAATCGAAATTACATTACGATAATCGTAA
>NW_006263452.1:262684-276952 GCF_000469605.1 Apis dorsata
TAGATGTATTTTTCCTCGTCTTTCTCTTCCTCTTTCATTTCGTCGTTCAATCAGTAACTGTAACGTAGTTTTTAATTTATTCTATTCCGTATTTTTTTCTTTTTTGTCTCATAACAGATCTACGAACGGATCGGTAAAAAAGATCGGAAATTGATTTTCCAAACGTTTGCAATGGACGAGCCGCCATGTTTATTTTAATTTCCGGGAAATCGTGCGAGCTTTTCCGTTTCCCAGTCCTATAGGGTCGTTTAATTAAACGAGCTGTAGATAATGCCGTTATCGGGACGGATTTCAAGCAATTGCTTCGACGAATTTCTCTTCGACATTCATTTATTTATCTTTGTTTTTTTTTCTCTCTTTCGCTCAAGAGGTCCACCATCATTGTATCCACTATTTCTCGACGTCTAATATCCATTAATTATCGATCTCTATATAATTATTCATCGATTATTCACGCTTCAATACGTTTTATCCTCCACCTTCCGAATTTATCCTTGTTTATTTCACGAGTATTCGTGCAGTAGATATCGATATATCCTTCGCGTCCATTCTAATTTTAACGTCATTATAATTGTTCATCGACGCATCCACACGCTTTCATATTTTTATCCCCACCTCTATTTATATACATTCTAACGAAACACCCTATATATCCTATTCATGAATATTAGAATAAAAAAGTGAAAAGAAGAAAAATTTAAATAGCAGAAAATTTTGATTTCACGATCGCCCTTTGGAACGAAAAGAAGGCAAGTTGGCGATCGATATTTTCTGGCCAAGGTTTCGTCGAAATCGGCCGGTTTAAAACGAGACACCCGGTATCGAAGCTCGGTCCACCGCGCTCAGTTCGCTGATCCGAGAGATTTTAATTATTACCATCGAATCTGTCTCGTGCACGCATCAAGTCGGATGTAATGATGAAATTATATGAAAACGTTGTTCGATCGTTGAGATTAATTATCGAACGTTTACGTGTGTACACACGTATATGTATGTACAAGGGGAACAGAGGTAAAAACCGGCGGAATATCGTTTAATTGACACGCGTTTACTTTTAATTCGAAATATTGTGCTTGCTTCTTCTACTTTTTCCTCCATCGATAAACGGATAAACTCGCCGGTCAAACGAGGAAAAGCTAGTTAAAGCACTTTGTCGCAATGGAAAAGGAAAAAATAAGAAAGAAATTGGGAATCAGACATTGAGAAGAAACGCGACTCGCGAAGAGTTCTTGCCAATTTTCCATTATTTCTTCTTCCATTGCTCACACCGAAGATTCTTATTCTCTTTAAAAAAATTCCCATTTCGTAAAACATTTTTCTCTTCGCGCGAATCACGAGAGAGAAAGAGGGAGAGAGAAAAAGGTTTCAAAGGAACAAGCACAGATACAAAAATTCGAGATACGAATCGCGTTTTTCAAGAAAGGGTTTCATGAATCGACGTTGCTCGATTCAACCCGAGTTGAAAGAAAAAAATCCCAAGTTTTTCCCCAAGAAAACACGACTGCGAAGGTATTCGATGTAAATGCTCGCGCGACACCGCATCCCCATAAAGTATTAAAAGAGCAGAGCCGTATCGGTGTCTCTGAGCTTTTCTTTCCGAGCTTCCATTCAAAGCCCATCCCACCGCGCGTCTTGGTAGCGGCATTCGCGATCCGTTTACCGATTCCATACTTTAACGGCATAAATCTCATCTAATAAATGTACACGCGTGCATCGTGAGTGCATCCGGCTGTGGCACGCAAACCGTGCGAGACATTTATCATTCAAAGTCCTCGTATCGAAGGAACACGATGCGAATGGAACAGCTTCCGCCTCCATATTTTTCCCTTCTCTCTTTTTTTCTTTCTTTCTTTCTTTCTTTCTTTCGTCGACCAACGAATCGAGAAAAAGTAGAGAAAAATGTGTCGATTGATGCGAATTGTCCACTGAATATACACATATAATCGAATCGAATCGGTTGAAAATTTGTTCCGAGTGTAAACAACTTTGAAAAAACTTCGAAATATCGCCCCTCCCAATTTTTACCGAAATCATAGCAGTTTAAATAGATCAGTTTCGATGAAAATGGGAGATTCGATCAAAGCTACCTCCCTCGCAACGGCGGTAGGCGTTTCCGACCGGTGCATCTTTATTACGCTAATTGTGCCTGCTCTGCCATTCACGAAATTCCAAAGTAAGGGTTTTCGTGGCGATCGCGAGTCCCTCTCCTCGCCATGCATTGTACGCGCTCGTGCCCTCGCCCAGAGGGGGGGACGATACTCGCGCCGTGTAATTTCACGCTTGCGAGCGTGCACGCGTTTTGCATACTCGGTGCACGGGCTGAAATACGAGGAATCGAGCGCGATTCGCGTCAATCCCGCCGCGTTTACGTCATTGGGAAGGAAATACACATCGACTGATCCGCGATTATGACAAAAACTGGTTGTCTGCGGGTATTTGGGATCAAAAATTATTATTGGAATTATATATCGGAGAATGTAAAAAATGGAAACGTTCGTCTTATCGCGTATAATCAGTTACATTACGTTTAGATACACGTTCTTCTGTTTCTCAACACACGCCAACTAATACATGTATTTGTTTTTCGATACTGATAATATCGTATCGATCTTTTTTTCTTTGGCTTGTCCTCTCCGTTTTTCGAATCGTGCTCGCACAAATAATTTGATATCGCGATAACGAGGATAAATATTTGTTCATTAAAAATTAGCTGTACGATAGATTCTTCCAGTTATTATTTTCCCTCCTCTCTTTGAAGCCGACGAGTTCTCGAAATATTTCGTCCCCGGGATACGACGGTCCGGCAATAACACTCCCTCATCGAGAAAAGCAGAGCCCCTCGAATTTTCCACGCGTGTCGTGATCGGGCCGACCAGTTTTTCTTTATCGTCGAAAACTTGGCTCTCTCCTCGGGGAGCCAAGGCGGTCGTAATAAAAAAGTTGCCACTCTCCTGATCGAATCTTAGGCGACTTTCCAACTTTTCCTCGCGGCCCTTCCCAAAAGGGTCAAACCAGAGGGCCACTCATTATCCCAATATCTCCCCCCCTTCTCTCTGTCGCAAATCATTTCGCCAATTCGAGAATCTCTCCAAACTCTTTCAACGAAGATTATATCGATCCTATCGATCCTTCAATCGCGACAATTATTTTCGTACGAATCGAGGAACGTATCACGAAATTTCAGAGGCAACGAGCTCGAATCGATTTATTATTCGCTCGTCGACTTGGTTCGCTTAAAATTTCCATGCTATATTTCCCCCTTGTTATTCGAACAGATCCTTTTTTTCGTTTCTCTTAATTGAATCCTTTCTCTTTCTCTCTCTCTCTCTCTTTCTCTCTATGCATGGAAAACATGTTGTTCAACGAAATTGAATTTTTAATAAGACCTATGTTTACGGAAGATTTCCTCCCGTTTTTAACTAAATTCGTTGAAGGAATAATACGTTCGTATAGAAAATTTTCTGTTCGACTTGACAACGCGATACGAACTACGATTGCAACGCAACAAACTGATACAAAGCAAAGACAGCAATTATCCCTCTATATATATAGACGTAAACATGGCAGACTTCTTCGTTCTTCTGTGAATTTATTTTCGGGATTTACGAGTGTTTCTACGCGATGCGGAGAGATCACAGGTGGTAATGAGAAATCATAGAGAGATCAAAAAGTGAGCAGTCGGAATTATAGAGGAGAGAGAGAGAGAGAGAGAGAGAGAGTTTTCAAAGCGTCGCGGAGAGGATCAGAGATGAGAGGATCGCGGAGGCAAAGAGTAAAGGAAGATTACGCGGTATAAAGAGAGCGTGTAATTAAACATTATCGTGGTGTAGTTGCCGCGGCTCACTTTTTCGAGATACGTATTCCTGCCCACATGTACGAATGTGGCGTACACTTAATTATCCTTTGGCTCGGAGGGACTACTGAGAGAGGGGAGGAAGAAGAAAAAAAAACGAAATACGTTCTTTCTTCGCACCTTGATGTTTGAAAGACACGGTGTGAATTTTGTTTTTCTCGCGCGTGTATAATTCGAACGAAGGAGATGAAAGATGAAAAAAAAATATATAAAAGAATAGAGAGAATATTTTCCGAGTTATTCCATTAAAAGTTATGGTAAGTTTGGGAAAATTTTGAAAGATCCTTCTCATATCATCAGCATTTAAAATGATAGAAAGTTTGGACAATCTTGAAATGGAGAATCTCTTAATTTATAATAAACACGATCACAAAATGATTTGTTTCGATTCGCTTTCCACTTTCCTCGTCGATTCCTTCCTCCTGAAACCCGTTCAATTATCTTAAAACTTTCTAAACGTGAAGAATTTGCGATTCTCGAAAAAATGGGCAGGAAATTTTACATTATTTTAACTTTCAACCTCCGGCCAAGAAGTGTTGAAAGAAAAATTCATCTCCTTCAAACTTTCGACTACCCCATTACGCAACGCATTCCATTCTCTTCGGTATCGAGAAACTTTGGCCAAGTTTTACTTTCCCTTCGATTTTCCCTCCTTCTCGAGAAGAAAATCGATTCGGTCGTTCATTTGTCGTGTATCAACATCACGCTCGTCGAATCTTGGATGGAATTCACGGCCACGGCTCGCCGGATGCGAGAGGCTCTCCAAGGTTCCGCTCCACTCTTCTCGCTTCTTTCTTTCTTTCTTTCTTGCGGTTTTCTTTCTGACCTTTTGGAACCGCCACGGGGCCGAGAGAGGATCGTTAACTAAAGTGGGTAATCATACCCACCGGTTTCACGCCATCCCCGTTCGCTCGACTCGTCTACAGGGTGGCCGAGTTGGACGAGCCTCGTCGGCTCGAGTTTTCCTCCCAACGATGCAGCCTCGAAAGGATTCTCGACGAAGTAGTTTCTAGGAGGGTGCGGATGATCGACGGTAACATTTTTCTATTCTTCCCGATAATGATGGAACAATTTGCGGAGGAACGATCTATGAAAGCTACCTTGCTACTGTTACCAGCCACAAAGTGGCTGGTTCCGGAGAGATCGCTAAAAGCTAATGGCGCGGTGTTTCTGAAAGATCCTCGAGAGGTTTTCATCAAACCATTTGCACATTGCCGATTTCTTTCTTTCCTTTTTTTTTTTTGCGCTACTAATCAAGGAATGGACAGAGAGATGGTGGAATCTTGAGTTTTAGATTCGAATCATTTCAAATTTTTAGAAATCAAATTTCTTTCCTTATCTTATCTGCAAGTAAATCAAACCCCTCTTAAAAAAATTCTCTCCAGGAACTTTTCCTCCTCTTGAGATCTCCTTCGACTCTCCTCGATCAGTCAACACAACAAAAAGATAGAAACCAGTGACAAAATGGTTGGTTCGTCAATCGCCAAGGAAACCCACCTCGAATATATTATTCATAGCCACGAATCCCTCGATAAGATCGTTCCCCTCCTCACTATGGAGCTTGCATCGACAGGAAGCGCGATCTCGCCGCAACCGGAGAATACGAATCTCGAGTCAATTCATCGAAACGTTCGAACGAAACGAAATATTCCTCGCTCGTAACATTAGCCAGCAACGATAAAACCCATAACCACCACTATACTTTTAACCCGTCAACTTCTTTCCTTTCGATCGATTCACGATCAATTGGAACACCCTGTAGATAACTCTGCGTACATATATATATATATATATATCAGGAGGCGAGCATATAATTATATGCCTCGAGTCGGCACCTCGAAAATGCCGGCTCGTTAGCAAATCTTGCGAGAACCGCGCAAACACCTGCCTGATTGTTAATAATTTGCCGCGCTAGAAGAAACCGCTGCTTCTCTCTCTCTCTCTTCTGTTTCGCAACACGCACGCTCGCACGCACGCACACCGAGGTGGACGCGTGTAAAAATGGACGACGAAGGGAGAGAGAGCTTGAACCCGGGCCAGTTAACACTTTCGTACACTTTCGTCGACGAGTGGCTGTTTAGCCGGCGGTAATTTCCGACCGAGTCGATCGAGATTCCTTCTCCTCCTCGCTAATCGCGATGCGGCTCGCGGCAATTCCGCGGCTGATGATTCCTCGAAGGGGAACCGAGCGAACGGTAGCATTCCACCGGAGAGCGAAGGTGATTTCGCGAGAAAAAGCTTCGCGAGGGGTTTTTGCGCTCTCTCCGTAGTACGAGTGGCGTTTTTCTTTTCTTTTCTTTTCTTCTTGTTCTTCTTTTTTTTTTTTTTCGTTTCGGTTGGCCGGGGATTTAATCGAGATTGTCGGTGGAGGATTGGCAGAATTGGAGAGAAAAAAAAGAAAGAAAACTGGAACCGAAGTGCGTTTCTATTTGTAAGGAGGGGGAAAATGAAACGGGTCTGGTTTATTACCGGTTTATTTAGTTGGATGGCGTTGGTTTAGTTGCGTACGTACAGTGCGCACGGAGCGATTCTTACTTCGATTGTAATTGGATTTGGGATCATTTTGCGAATCATTGAACGGAAATAATGGAAGTAGATTTATTATAACACTTTTACGCGTGTTTTTGATAATAAGTTTGAACAAGAAAGGATATAAATCGTTATTCGCTTCTATATCCATTAACGATATATTATCGATATATCAAAAATTATATCGATAAGTTATGGATAACGTGTCGATAATCGGTAGTCATAACTCTAAACTCGAATAAAGAAAAATAGGTTGCACGTGGTGGAGCAATTTGCATGAATTAGTCCGAGTCGGAGAAGCTTCTTCTCGCTATCGTATACCTTTCTCCCTCTTTCTCTCGTGGAATCGAGTTACGCCCGTCGCGTGAAATAATAACCGGCGTCCTCGATTACCTTGGAGATAAATCGTCCCTGAAATTCCACCATCTTGTTCGCGAGACGAACGAACGAATTCGTTCTTTCCTGTAGATTTTCATCCAGATGGAATATTCGATCGAAAATATATGGTGCGATACAATTAGATTGGAAATAATCGAACGATCGAATCGTGGATGATGTTATCGCGCGTTCAAAGTCTTCCTCGAACATGGACAATTTCGACGCGATGGATGATAATCGACGCGGCGCTATGATAATTTTGTAAACGCCACTTCGATAATTACCTAATCAAATGTCGAAAAATGCACGAACGATTGAAATTTTATCAATTAATTTCCCGTTAGAAAGTTTAACAAAGACTTCACTCGACGGTATATTTTATATAAAGTAAAGTTCAATTTGCATTCCACGAATAATTACGTTGTAGACAGATGATTATATATACCTGTAATAAATAATAATAATGCCCTCTTGTCAGTTACGTCATACGTAGCTATCACGTAACGAAATTACTATTAGACAAGGGATAAAATTAATCATCGAAGAGATAAGATATTTTGAAAGTCTCGTCGAGGACCAATCTTATTTATAACTTCAAACACTTGACGCGATATTTTTAATATTTTTATTATCTGCTGCAAACGTGTAACGGAGACGGTTCTTCGTAACAAAGATAGACACACAGATAGTCTACGATTTAATCTATCTTTTCGAGGATGAATGAAAAAGCTGTAGAAAAAGAAAAGTATAAAATTTTTGGAGAGATGAAAGAAGATTTCGCATATTCCAGCAACGGATAAACGATAAAATTCGAGCGAAAGAAATTTTCATGGGCGGGTCGATCAGCGAAAAGTAATCAGAAACAGGTGTTGACACTGTTCTATTATGTATTCAAGAGCTCTCCGGGTGGCTTTACAAAATGCGCGCAATCTTCGCTTAATTTCCATCTTAAAGCATTTAAGATTGTATGCATACCGGCGCGATTGCTCGAGAACGACTCGCCCGTTCCGGCGCGGGCTATAATTTGCCGAGATATTACGCGGATACCGACAATTTTCGCGCGGATTACACGCGAATGTCCCTCCTCCGTTTCCCATTTTCCACCATCCATCGATATTTATTATTTCCTTTTCTCTTCCTTTCTTTGTCCGTTCCTCCACATTCGTATTTCCGTCAATTCGTTATGTCGCGAAATTGGAATATTTATATTTGCGTAAAGTGACAAGATTTGTAGCAAGTGCTGTTATCTGGAATAGTTGAAGCGAAGATTCTCGAAGATTTAAAATTTTTAGGTATACTCGACCTCACCGTGTTCCGATTCCGAGTTATTTCATATAGACCGATTCGAGTCATAAAAATAGATAGAAATACTAGGGGAAACTTTCACGTATGAATTTACGCTTCTTTTTATCTCTCTACCGTCTTTCAAGAGGTATATGTACATACAAACATTTTTTAGTGCGCGTCAAATTGTTCATAACTTGGAAAATAAACCTTCTACTTCTTCGTATCAATTTTTCGTCTTTCATCTTTCATAACCTCCAAATGTATTTCGCGCATATAAGGATGAAAGTACATAACAATATCTTTATCTATTATCACTTCGAGGAAAAAAAGAATAAAATTTTATATCCTTTTCTCTCGAGATTACAAGAGAAGGAGTCAACGACGATCGAATCAATTTTCAAATTTCCTTCAAAAGCAAAGACAACGAAAAGAGGAAGGGGGGATAAAAATCGTTATTCCACATTTTCGATTTATTTTTTCCACGAAAAATTCATCCACGTTGCATCGAAACGTTTAATATCTTAAAACCGTATATACTTGTGTATATATACACCTAGCTACAACACCGCTATCGAGAAAACCAGGTCCCTCGTGCAGACGTTGAAAACTGGGTTAAACGTTAAACGCCTCCCCCGTTATCGTGTAATTTAACAATTTCTCCTTCAAAACGTTTCAGCCTCGCGATAATTGCGAACCGAGGGCGAGGCGAGCAAGGAGCGCAAGCGCGATTGAAAAGGGTTCGTGCACGGTATTTTAATAAAAAAAAAAGAGAGAGAGAGAGAGAAAAGTCTGACACACTTCCTGCATCCTTGTTTCCTCCTCTCCCTCCCTTTCTCCTTCTTTTGCGAAATTATTTTTATTACACGAAGGCAAGACAATGGCGTTGAAAATCTCGTGTAAACGGGAGGCGTGAAAAGTACGAGCGGGATATCGATATTCGGATGGCGGAATACGCGCCCCCGCCGTGGAATTGTTGCTTCGATATTTTGTCGCGGGTAAAAGTGATTTATCGTGTTGCACCGCGTCGCACGGAATTCGAAAGTTTTCCACGGCTCGCGGTGAGAGTGGGGGTGCAACAGGATTCTGTGTCTCAGAGCTTGCTGTTGTTTGCGCAAAAGTATCCACCGTACAAGAGAGCTTTGCAAACTATTGAAAGTATCGTATCTGCATCGTGTAATAGTGAAAGTATCCAGAGTTGGTTGAACAGTGAAGATATCTACGTTAAACCTTGGTAAAAGTGTATCCAAAGTATCCAAGTATTGTTCATAAGCTGGTGGATAATTTTCGATATCGTTATTTTTGAAATAACTTCAATTTTATTGCAACGTGGACAATTGCGGCACAAGAGCGATTTGTCGCAATTAGGCGAACTCGTTTTCGTTTGAATGATAATTAAGATGCATGCGCATGTGTATGCATGGGTGGAGGAAGATTCTTGGCTCGAAGAGAGACAAAAAGCCAGGCCGTAAAATGGGGTGGAATGAAAAGATGCGACACGAGGCGTTCCCTTTTCAGACGCGCAACCTAATTTCCTGGTGTGAGGTGGTTCACAGAAATAGAATACCTAATTGTGCTCTCTTCGTTGCTCTCAAGATGCAAATGGAAGCGATGCGGAAGAAGATTGAATGGGGTGGAGAGAGAGAGAGAAAAAGGAAAAGTTGACAAAAGAACGTGAGTTGTTAAAGGAACGTGGCTACGAAGTAAATAGGTTAAATAACAGAAGCAAGAATCGGAATACATTAAGCAAAACGTAGAAAAACGTTCGCTGGCTTGCAATTACCAGAAGAAGAAAAAAAAAAAAAAAAAAAAAAAAAGAAAAAAGAAAATTCACGAGATTTCAACTGTAAAAGTAGCACTTTAACTGATTAACGTGTTTAAATTATTCTACGAAGTCGAAATACGGCCATTCCTAATTCAAAAATTAAAGATTCTGCGATTCAGGGAAGATTGTGATTCGTAAAAAAAAAAATAAAGAAAAATCGAAACGTGATGGCTCGATATCGATGGCTCTTCCAATAAATCGTGCATCGAATTAATATTCAAGATAAATATCGAAATGGATCTCGCTAAAAAATATTTTTCCGCATTATCTTCCGCTATAAAATAAAATGTCTCTCTTCGATTCGATCGGATTTTCCACGTTGTACAACAGTAATAGATATCTTTTACGCGATGCAGGTGGTCCACTTCGAGCGACTTTCCATATGAAATGTGTCGAAAAAGTTATTCAAAGTTAAAAAAAAAAAAAAAAAAAAATTACACATTTCTCCAAATTTACATATTTCCAACGACTCGCGAATTAACCATATATATCGAGATAGAAATTGTAAAAGGAAAAACTGTTTGCCGAACAGAAGGAAAAAAAAATAAATAAATAAATTTGGAAAAAGGAGATTTGGACAATTTTGACAGAATTATCCATTCGCGTATTTCTTCGAATTAATTCTTCCCTCTGCTCACAATTGGAAACGGAGAATGGCAGTTGGCAATTTTCGTAAATCCAATTCGATCTTCGATCGTGTCGAATATCGTGGTTTCGATAACGATTTCGCGTAACCCTCTATTTTCCCCCCCTCTCTAATAATACCAACGACTCTTTAAAACACCTGGTATTCCGTTAAAATACATGGAAAATTATTAGCTGACGTGCCGGTAATAATCTTGGGCGGCAACGTTTCAATCGTGGATCGGTTTCCGGAAACGGGGCGTCGTTTCCGTGTAATCTTCATAATTCGAGGGGATGGGGATCTTCGCTTCCGCGTACCGCGCCCGCCAAACCACGAAACAAATATTGAAACGACGCGTTTCCAGCGTTTCTGTAATTGGTTTTAACCGGCGAGCCGCCAAAGTCAATTTCAATCATCTAATTCCTATCGTAATTCAACGTAATTAATCACCGCCGAGTCTACCTCGAAACGAAACGTAATTCCAACACTCGAGAGAACTCGGCAAATCTGATTATTCCATATATTCCGTTGAAAATTCGCCGCTCGAGTTAAACATTTCATTCGTTTCTCCCCCTTCGAGAGGAAGAATAAAAAATTCGTGGAAAAAATGTTGAACGGGGAGAAGGTGGACGATCAGCGCGGGCAGGTTTTTATTTTTTTATTTTTGTGTCTTTTCTTTTCGATGAAGACAAGATCGATCGATCATCGACAATTTCGCTACTCTTTGTCGCCAACTCCAACGCTGTTGCACCATCCTCGGAAATTCCTCCTCCACGTCGATCATTACGCGGTGCTTGGCTCGGATTACTTACTAAACGTCAACGTTCCACCACCTTCGTGTCCCGCTACCGGTTCAGACCCGTGTAATTAATATGCTCGCATATTCATGGAGACAATGGCTCGTTTAATGGCCGTGCAACCGTGCGACGATGTTACGAAAATTACTTTCATCTTGTATGAAAGATGGAGAATTTTCGATTACAAAGTGATAAGAAAGTAATCGTGGGACGGCGACTCGAGAGGGATGCAATCTTTCATCAAACGTGTCGAGGAATATCGAATATCCAATAGGTTTTCATTAAAGATATAAAAGATCATTTTCATATCTCCTTACATTTTTAAAAATAATCATTAATCCGCCAAGATTAAAATTCAAAAAGAAATCGGTGCCAATATGTCGAAATCAAAGTCACGAGATCCCTTTTAAAGGGATCGATCAAAACGAATAATTTAATTTTAATATTCGTGCCAATTTGCGCGTGCACCGCACAATTTTTCGCTATCGTTTTCCTAAATTTTTACCTCTCCCCCTTTATGCCACCCTCTTTCACCATCTTCAAACAATTTTCCACCGAATTCTCTCGTTCTTCTCCAACGAGCTCTCCTCGATACAAATCTAAAAAGTCTGCCGCGAAACGAATGCGCAAATAAGGAGGAATAACAAGGTACTTCAAAGAGCGCGTCGTCAGTTCAGAGTCCATCGTCTGCTCGCTCTCGCAGTAGCGCGAAATTCGTCACGTTCTCATCTTCGATTCATCGGGATTTTTTTTTTATATTTTCGGATATTTTATCGTCATCGAGCTGGGGATGCCTTGGATTTAATCGCGCCTAGCGTTCCTAAAGTGAGCAAACGCGTGCAAGAGTTGGTGGCTCACGAACTGCTGACTTATCTTCTCGAACCGACCTTTTGCCTCTCGATAATTAATCCTGGTTGGCCCGATTATGGAGCGGCCTCGAGCGGCAGAATCGATTCGCGGTTACCGCAAAAATTCGGCTCCCCCTTGGATTTATCGGTTGGAGGGAAATTAGTTTTCACTTTGCGGAGATTAAGGTCTTTGCGATGCCACGGATGGGCTTAGTCGCCGGATTTCTCCATCCGTTTCCGGTTATTCGGTGTGTGGCTACTTGGCTGGACTTTGCGATCCCAGATTCCAGTTGCTATTTCAGAAGCTGGTTCTGGTAAATCTTTAATCGAGACTTAGAAATCGGAGGATTTAATGATATTCGTGCTTGCTTCTTCTTTTTTTTTCTGTTTTTTTCGTGTTCAAAATTCAATGATAAGAGATTTCAGATTCGTTGTAACGATGAAAGGAATTGTTAATTCGCTTGACATTTCTATTTATTCTTTTTTTATGTACGAGTAAACGTGTGATTCAAAATTCGTTGTATCAATTGATGAATCATCAATCGAAGTAGTAGAGCTTCAATTGGAAGAATTTCCACTTCATTCCGTGGCGAATGTTGAGGATAATTATAGACACTTAAGAACTTGTTCCAAACTTTTCTGTAGATCGAAGCACGATTTCGTAACTCGAACGTGAAGGATATATGCTGATACAAAGTTTCGCGAACACGACTAAAATTGCTTAATAATGAAACGAAAGGGAAGGAAGAAAAGAAGGGAAGAATACGTTCGACAAATATTTATCTTCCTTCTTTACATTTGATCAACTCCTTCAATATTCAACCCTTTGCACACAATCATACATCATATCCCTATCATTAACCATTATTCATCATCCAAAAATCACACGAAAATTCGAAAGGAGACTCAATATCATCGAAGCAAAATTTCAAAAATCTTCCTAACTATTGTAACTCTTTCAACTCGAAAGAATCCGAGAAATCCAATTCATCTTGTTACGTAAATACGTATAATCATTATCGTGTAAAGGGAGGGAAGCTCCCCGAGGATAAATGGTGGGAGAATCGCGCGTTAAAATTAATCTCCGGCCGGCGTTGATCCGTGGAGCGGCAACTCGGAATCCGCTATTAGCAGTATATCGTCGACGTGGTTATCGCGCAGCTATTTGTCGGATCAGCCTTACGCCCACGTTGTGAACGTCTTCGGCAAACAACGCCCCTCCCCTCCCCCTCCGCACAAGGGCGCGTCACTCGGCGAACCAGCCAACTTCCGGCAAAGGAACGGACGGATCCGCCGCAACTTTCCTTCCACAACGTGGCGAGGAGGGCTGCTCCCCGTTCAAACTCCACGAGTTACGAGCTCGATCCGCGAATTCCGCTTCCGCGAATAATTATTGCACCGCGGGCCAAGCACCGAGCAAGTTGGCGTCACGCGGGGGAGGAGGGGGAGGGCACCGGTTATCGCTCGAGGGAAACGCAACCCCCAAGTTTCCTCCGGGATGAGGGAATTTTCGCGACGAGGGGAAGAAGGAAGGCAAAGCAGGTGATGGTGGTTGGCGCATCGAAGATTATTGTGCTAACAGGTTCGAAGGTTTCGGCTTCTCGAGGGTTCTCGTTAGGTAAACTCGAGATTCGGAAGCCTGGCGGTGTTCTGGTAACTGATCTCACAATTATTATTACAGGGGGAATAAAATCTCCCGGATGGATTTCGAAATAATTTTCGCGGGGGATATTATCGTTAGCTTCGTTTATTATTCCACGAATTTAGCCCCTCTTTCCTTTCCATATTACGAGATAAGGGCGATGTATTCGAGAAAAAAACAACGATCCGAATATATATATATATCGTTATTTTCCCCTCCTGCTATGCGCTCTATGCGGTAGCGCAAACAAATGAATATTTCATTGGTTAGGAAGGGGGTGGAGAGGCGGTGTAAGAGTTGGCCGCACAGCGTCGTTCGTATAATTGATTTCAATCGAATCGCGGAGGAAGGAGCATCGAGCCAAAGAGTGTTCCAACGGAACCGGATATAGAAAAGTTTGCGGCCCACCCAAGAGAGATCAGGTTAAGGGTTGAAGAAGAAGGGGAAGGAGGAGGAGGAGGGAAAAAAAAAAAAAAGATGTTCCATG
>NW_006263452.1:277104-281683 GCF_000469605.1 Apis dorsata
TTCCATGGGCCACGGACAGACAGATTGGCCGACTACTAGGACTGACTGGTTCTGGTCTCGAGGCAGCCAAGTTTTTTTCTAACTTTTCTCCCCCTTTTCTCATCCGACAACTAACCGATCTTCGACAGGTCGAACGGATTACACGGGGCCCCCGCCGCACGTCTACCCGACCAATTTAAAAGTTTGTAATTCGTGGATACAAATGTTTCGCGTCGCCCATGTCCGCGTCTACCGATCACGGGAAGAACCATCGAGATCGATATAAAGTTGGTACGGTCTCCCTTCCTCGAATTCGAACAAGTTTTCAACGTTCGTACACAATTTTCGATTCATTGATTCGTTGGAATCGTTTATGGCGCGATGGAACGTTCATTATTAATTTTTCGTAAATATAGAACCGCGGAAAGTGCATATTACATGCTGTAACATATCGACGATATTTATATTCCAAAACGATTAATTTATTTTTTCTTCAAATTTTCTTTGAATTCGATTCAAATTCGATTCTATTCTGATACAAATTATCGATCAATGGCGCGAAAAAAATCGAATAAAAATGTATTCGGAGGGGGAGAAAATTCTTCTCATCCTCGAAACCTAAGAGAGAGAGAGAGGCATCGATCGAGCTCCATTCCGAGAGCGAAGCGTGTTATTATGCGGTTACGATGTAAATCTCGATTAACACGTAAGAAGGATCGAATCGGTGCGCAGCCCGACCATTGTTCGGTTAACGCACCGTCGCCGTTCGTGCCCTTCGTTCGCGACACGGCTGTTTCTTTGTTTCGAGAACCGGTCGAGAGTTTGCGCAAGAGCATCAAAGTATCAAAGTATGGCGAATAATAAATGCAACAAGCGCGCGTCGAAATTAAAGGGGGGCGAAGAAGAGAAACGGCGGAGAAGAGCGGAATTGGCGAGTTACTTTCCAACTTCTACCTTCGAGTCGAAGTTGAAATATTATAGTTCGGTTATCTTTTCCTCGGAAACCCGGAAGTTTTTTCTTTTTTTTTACAAAATTCTCCATCACGGAGGAGGAGGAAGAACGATCGAGTTCGATGGAAAATAGACACCAAGAACACTTGTAACAAATTAATATTAATTTCTATCTATACAAAATATTTTCTTTTCGAATTCGAACATAAAAAATTGCGAGGTTTGATGGATAAATAGGTAAAATAGGCAAAAATTTTGCCTTTCAAACTTATTCCAAAATAAAATAAAACTTCCTTCAATTTTTCCCTTTCCCTTTCAAGTTTTCTCTTTTTTCCCTTCGAATAAAAGTACATTGAACTTGACTTTCCAAGAATAGAAGAAGAACGAAACAAGGAAAATGAAAACGAGAAGATCGCAACTAAAAAAAAAACAAGCTTCGCAATAAATAAAACCTCCTAATCGAACGCGCATTTTCATCTCTTCCCCTTCCAAATCTCGATCTCGAATCGCACCGCTTGTAAACCCGTCCAGTTAGCCATCTTCCATCGAAACCTTTCCCATTATTCCCATCTATTTACACGGAAACCCAGTGATCGTGGACACGTTCCTCACCTTCGTTCAGATTCGATCGGCGGCGAGATCGGCGAGGGAATCGTGGCCCGGAACTCTCTCTTCCACCTTCCCCTCCCCCTCTCGCGCACGATGTTTACGATTTTTGCAGACGAGTCCTCCCCCTCTCCCATCCCGCCCGCTTTCACCGGGGTTCACTCGAGGTGTAAATAAGCAGTCGCCGTGATTGCGCTTGATTACAGGGAGCCCAGGCCCTGCGTTCGGTTGTCTTTATTGCACGTCCTTCTTCCCTCCCCCTGTACATCGTTCAGGCGTGAACCTTTGTCCAAATTTAATAATTCATATTTGCCAGCCGGCGTCGTGTAACGTTCCGCTCTTTCTCTCTCTCGCGCGTCTCGTTGGAACGAGGGGGGAGGGGAGAAGAGGGCGAGGCGAAAAAAATAAGCACCCAGCCCCGCGAAAATGGGGGTATATTACGATAAACATTAACGGCTCGTCGGTATCTAGTAATTTCCAATCCCCTTCCTCCTCCTTCTCCTCCTTCTCCTCCTCGAGAGAGTGGTGCGATCTCGAGCGCATCGAGTGCTTCGATCGTCGTGTTTATCGGACCGTGTTCCACGAAATTTCGCGTATATTACCGAAGAGGAGGAGGAGGAGGAGGATCTCCACGCGGGAACATATCTCATTCGAAGAATCCCTCCCCCATGTAATACCTATTCAATTAACGTTACATCAGGATTTATCCAAATGTACCATCGTTGACTTTAAACCTTCTATTCGCATTATTGGCTCGATCTATCAGAATCTTGCCTGTTGCAAGAGCAGAGGCAGAGATTTGCCTGTTCATCTCACCGAAAGCGGTCTTAAACCCTCGATCTAAAAAAAAAAAATACATATATATATGTATATATATTTCCTTCGGCCGACCATTTATCTCGCAAAACCAATTGATCACACCTGTTCACGCTCCTCTTCCATTACAACCGCTCATTTTTCGAAACGGCCGATGCACCGACCGATAAACCGCCAGCAGCAATCACTGCTCTCGAGAGACTTCTCCTCTCCTCGAGTGTGGTAATAATCCGCAACAATGTGTCTCGGTTGAGATAAAAGGAAGGGGGTGGATAAAGTATCCTGCTTGTCAAATAGGGATCAGCTTCGATACGCGGGCAAAGAAGAAGCTTATTTCGCATTTTTGGTTGGTTTCCCGGATAATTTCGCGATTTTTCGATTCCAACGTAGGCTCGAAGTTCTCCAAGCCTATGCTTTATTGGAAGATCGATGTTGGGTCAGGATCCATGGATTTCGATTCTCTTCGATTCTAGATCGATTGGAACAGGTTTGTTGTACCGACACGTGGATATCGAACAAGGAGGATTGAGTTTGTGATAGGAGAGAGAGAGAGAATCTAAAAATTGAAAACGCTAACGATAATTCCAATAAAGGGGAGGACCCGCTTGTAAATCATTCTTCCATTCAAATTAGTGGGCGGGGAAATTAAAAAGAAGAAGAAGAAGAAGAAGAAGAACCGTAGGAATCGTGGAACACGATTCCGGGAAGAGAGTTGGTTCTATCCGTTCCTAGACAGGAATAGAAGATTCTTCGCCCGCCCGCTGATCCAATTTCCATAAATCTATCCACGCGTAACCGGCTCGCATATTCAAACAGTTTAAGCAAACTGCTCCCACCTGGTAAACAAACGAATCACGGTGTATGTTTTACAAACATTTATCATATATACACCCCAAGGAATCGATTTAATCTATTCTAGGAAACGAGATTATTCTCCATGATTAATTAACCAAAAAGGTTTCTATCTTATTCGAATTGGATCCGTGTATCGAGATTTTAATTTCTACTTACAACACACCGTGATTGGACTCGAAGAAATAACTGCACGATAGTCAATTGCATTCGATTCAAATTTTCTCAACTGCTTTTCGTAAAAATCAATCCATACGTCCCCCAATTAACAGGGATAACCCCTGTCGGAGTTGGGACAGAGAGGACGACGGTTAATCAGAAGAGTGTATCTACTCCGCCGACAGGTACGTATAAATGGAGTTCTACGGTGTTCCCCTCCCCTCGTCTCTACCTGGAACCGAGCAAAGAAACGAAAAGAAAAAAAAGGCTGCGAAACGTCGTCGTTCTATTTCTAAAGGCCGATAGGCCGATAAAGCGAAAGGCTGTCGAAGCGGAGAAAAAGCGCGAAAACGAGTCCGCTGGCTGGCATAATGGATTCTACCGACGGTAATATCTCTCGGCCGACGTTGTAGCAAAACTTTCCGCTCCTCTTCCCCTTCCTTCTCTTTCTTTTATCCCGCTTCCCTTCCTCTACTACATCCCACCCGGTGAACTCGTTTCGCTGATACCATCGTTCCTACCTTTTTCGCCGTTTCTTTGGGGGACCCTCCGACACAAGAACCGGCCGGAAACCACCACGATGTAACGTCGTTGCTCCCATTCGCGCGAATGGAAACGTAAAAAAAATCTTCCAGATTCTGTGGAATAGGGGGAGAGGGGACACTCGATATTTCGGTTTCTCGGCTCTTGGCATTGCGCAACCGTGTTCGGTTTCACTGATGGATTTGGAGAATCGAGTCGAGGAACGATAACGGATAACAGGTGGTGGGAGGAGGATAATGAGAGAATCGTGAAGATGAAGAGTAAGTAAGATGGACGTGTTCTTCGTTAAGGATATTTTGCAAGTAATTGCGAAGAAGGTTTGTCGAATCTTTGAGAATTTAACGAGCCAAAAATTAAATTAAGTTCTCGAATCGAGAAGAGAGAAATCTTGAGAAATGATTTTCGCAAGTATCGTATATGGATAGATTTATAAAATTACGAAATTCTTACTTACAAGATTGGCGAAATTTAACTTGTAAATTACAATTAGAGATTATTTATCTTCCGAAATAAACAAGTAGAAAGAAATTTACACGGATGATTCGCAACGATTTACATTTTCTCATGTCCCCCCTGCTTTCATTCACTCCGACACGATCTCCCAAATATAATTCAACAAGTCGACGAGAGGTTCTCTCGAAGTCGCGGGCCGCGAGGCGGACAAAAGCGAGCC
>NW_006263452.1:281903-298900 GCF_000469605.1 Apis dorsata
TATTCAAAATTAAAACGTAATTACGCGTGAAATTGTCGATTAACCAGTGTAAATAATTGCCGAGCGGCCGGATGAAATTGAGTAAAACGAATTGCGAGCGTCAGCCGTTGTCCGGGCCACGTGATGCGCGCAAGAGAATAAAAAAAAAAGCGAAAGAGAACGAGAAAGTGACTCGATCGAAATTCGTAGAAATTCGTGATTCCAGAGTTGGAGAGATTGCAGGATCGAATGGAACGAAAGAGGACGAGTAGTCCCCGTAGTACTCGATATCACTTAAGCTCGATTTATTTTACGATATCAAACGATATCAGCCGCGCGTTCCGCCTTGCGCCCCGGAATGTCGATGACCGGAGCTTAATCGTTTTTTGCCCGACGTGGTCTGCACGAGAAAGCGGATAATCTCTCTCTCTTCTTTCCGTCTGCATCCTCGAAGCCGATGGCGTTGGCCCCCTGGCGTATCCAAGGATGCTTCCGAGAACGTCGAGTGTCGTCGGTTATCATGGCCAGTCGTGCGTGACGTGGCTAACAGCTCCGTTCCAAGTCACGTTCCTCCAACGTTTGACCTTGATAATGCAGGAATTTCATATTCCCTGATGACCCTCTTTCTTTCCAACGCCTTTTGTCAACGTCTCCATTTTCTTTCCTCGTCCCCTCTCGAGAGGAATCGAGGGAACAACTGCTTCTTCCCTCCTCCCTGATAAATTCCGTAATTATACCCGACGAGACCGGGGTCCTAGCTTTGACCAAGGATCGGCGAGGAGCAGCCACGAAGGCTGTGGCCCGTTTATTTCGTCAAACGGATGAAGATACGAGTTTTTGCCACGCCGACCTCGGTTTCTAATTCGGTCGGCTCGAATTCGGACGGCCGAATGACTAATGTAAGAACGGAGCACGAGTGTGGAGGAGGAGGAAGGAGAATGAAAACGAAGAATCTTACTAGAGGATTTCTTTCTCGTGGAAACAAGGAAACGTGAGTGAGTAAATAAGTAACTTGGAGATTACTTATCCCTTTCTCGAGATGAATAAGAGAAAGGCATAAGAGATCGACGACGCAGGGGGGTTTTTCTCCGTGACGCGATTCCACGGAGAAACTCTTAAAAATGTGGAGAGATATATCACCGATTCTTGGCGTGGTTCGTTACGACGCGTGAAATGAGGCGTGCGCGTGGCAAAACAGGCGCGTTTAATCGATTCGCGAGTCGGCGACGAGCGTCAGCCTTCCACGAGGAGCCATAGATCACGTCGTTTACGCCGTTCCACCGACCTATTACGAGAAATTACGCGGCATTGTACCCCGGGACAACGGTGTATTCTGACTATGTAACACCGTTAAATCGCGTTTACGCCCGACCATCTTCTCGTTTTTGTTCAACCCTTATTGAGCCGCCAACGATCCTTCTTTATCTCGTCTTTCTTTTTTTCGAAGGAGGGGAAGAAACAAAAAGACGAGTCTATTCTTCTCCCTCTTTACTTCGAATCAACGTTTCTTCTACTCTTTTTCTTTTTTTTTTTTTTTCCTTCTTCCCTTTTCTTCCTCCTCGAAGTAAAAACTTTCTTCTATACATTTTTCTTCCTTCGTCAAAATCTCTCCTCTTTTCTATCTTTTGTTCCTCTTTCGTTTTCCTTCTTTCTCTCTTTAGGAATCTTTTCTTTTCCTTCTTCTCGAGAAGAGAACCTTCTCTTTTTGTTTTTTCTCTTCCTCTTGATCGCGTGCAGTTCGATCTTAATGTCCATCTGGTTGGACGTAATTTTGGGCCAATTACCAAGTGCGTGTAATATTTATCCGAAAAATAGAAAAGAGAAGAGGAGAAGAGAGGAGAGAAGAGGAGAATCTAAGTATCGAAATAATTTTTGTGGACTTTGACTCGGCCGTTGCTTCGCCACCCTTCGTTTCGAGAAACTTGGTGACCCACTTTTCCTTTGCCACTCCCTTCCAAGTTTCCACCCCCCCTTTCAGGTGCATCGAGGATAAATTTATTCGCTGTGGTTCGAAAGAAACATGAAAAACCCTCTCCTTTGAAAGTGATCGTCATCCCATCCTGTTCGACTTCCTACTTCCTCTCGACCAGATATACGCAACTTTTATTCTATAAATCTCTTCCTCTTTCCTTCTTGAAATATAAATTAGATGGATAGATACACGGAAAGCCACGTGACACATAGTTCTATCCCAGCCGTTTATTATTCAAACTCAGCCTCGGCGAGTCCTCTTTTAATCCCGAAAAAATATCCACTTGAGAAATGCTTTTTGCTTTATTCCATTCTCAAATTCTACCGATCCTTATCCAGTACGCGCCACCTTCGCATTACAAAACTCGGTGGAACGCGAGGAAATCTCGCGCAATCGCCAAGAATCGACATCAAACGACACCGAGAGCATCGTTCCAACATCCAGTTGCACATGCAAATGGCGCCGCTAGGCAAACGCGCTCTATCCCAAGAATTCCACCGTCTCCTTTTTCAGCCTCTCGAGAAGAGGTACAGCCATTGAGCGCTCCCTCGTTGTTCACCACGCGAAACCTGCCTAGACAACGCCGCCATCGTCTTCCTTCGCGGCGAAAAGGAGAAGAATCCTCTCGAACCGAGAGCCAATCGAGAGAGAAAAAGAGAGAGTCGATGCTGGCCAGAAAACCGTGGCTTTCATATGCAAATCGAAGGGACCAACACGCGTCTCGCGAATCTTTTCCACGTCTCGAGCAGCCCGATTTCTCGCCTCGCCAATGAAAAATGATCTCGTCGACAATCGATACGCTTCGCGGCTCGCTTAACCTCGACTTGTTCGTCGCGCTCCCACTTTCATCAGAGTCTCTCCCTCGCGAATCATTAACCCTTCCAGATTATCGAACGAAATTTGAATAAGGCGTTGAAATATTTTATTTTCTTCGAAACGAATCGCGTTGTAAATATTCGTATATATTTTCGTAGGATACTTTTCAGAACGACTTTAGAAACAAACGTAAAAGTTGATCAATATGAAAAAGTATATTTATAAATATACACGTCGCGTGTTTTCTTCTATTTCTAAGAAAGGAACAGTTTTTGCAGGTATTTAATTTTCTTATACGCGTCTTCTTATACACGTACGAGCGTTGATATTACAATTGTTTTACAGGATATCAAAATATAAATATTCTTTATTGTACAATACAATAACTTTTACGATTATTTCGATCTCTAGAATCTCTATTATATGTATAGTGTAGACGTGTTCTATATAGACGAGATACATAGAGAAAGGGTAAGTCGCTAAATATGGATGGATAGGTAATGGAGAGGCAGATTAGACGATTGGGTAGCGAGAAGGGTGGAGTTTGCGGTGATTCTCGGTTCGAGAGGAATAAATTGGAGGCTGCGTTTGTTTTAGCTCGACCGGATTAAAGATCAGGGCAAGGGGGTAAGGAAATGATTCCAAGTTTCGTTGAACAAATATCAAACACGGTTGGAACTTGATTTTCGCAATTAGAATTTCTGACCCGAGATGTCAAATTCCCCGATTATCTCGAGAGAGAGAGAGAGAGAGGATGGTATACTACCATCATCACAATTAGGAAAAATATTTAATCGCGCGACGCCTGAGCGAACGTGTCGGCTCGATTAATCGAGAAGGCCGGTATTTATCGGCGGGATTTCGATAAATTGTCGGGAGAAAATTATCGCGCTGCCGCGGATAAATAAACCGGCGCGGTAATTAATTACAGCCAAAAATCTGCGCACTCATCTCGTAATTGCGACCTTTTCATTTCCCTCCCCTCAAATCGCGCTCTATTAACGCCGATTTTAACGCGATTAAAAAATCCGCCCGAGTTTTCGCGCGAGTTTTATATCGAATTTTTCATTTTCCCCATTTCCTGTGTCGTTGTTCTTTTTTTCCTTCTCCCTCCCCGTTCACTTTGAAATTTCAACAATTTATCGCGCCGAGAACGAATCGATACATTCGATCTATTTCAAGTTTACGTAAGTTTCAAAGTAATTCGAGATGAAAAGCAGCGATAAGAATCTGGGAAATCTGGTCCATCCACGAATCTACTACGACCCGAGAGAAGAACCACCCCTCTTTTTCCCTTTTTATTCGTACAAACTACTTCCTCCCGACACTGGATACTTTTACTTCCTCGCAATTTAATATTCCTTTAAGCTATTTCACCGTTCTTCTTCGAAGTTTTTTTTTTTTTACCCGTAAAACCACTCGTCGTTCGATCTATCTATCTATCTATCAGAGGAAGCATTTCCAGAATATACGTTAATTTTCTCGTCCACCGATTTTTGTATTATCAACTGATCCAGTGTATCGATTTTATTTACACATTTTTATTAAATTTCGTTACCGTTTTCCTTTGTACGCCTGTCAAAAATCAATATCCACACCTCTTTAATTTTTATTATCGCGTTTAATTATTATTTAACATCCTCCCTTCGCTTCGAGTATGCAGAACCGAAAAGAAAACCAACGAAAGAAAATATACTTTTCTCCTTTCCTCTTCGCTCCAAACCAAATCTATTAATCCGAACCAAATTCATCTCGTCATCTTGTCGATCCCTCGCGCGAGTTTCACGGAAAGACGAGCGGCCTGTTATACGGACGGCGAGCTGATTATAATTCTGGAGGCAAATACCGTTCGTGGCTTATTAATGGGAGGCAATCTTTCTTAAGGTGGTTCGTTCATCGGCAGGAAATTTCTATAATTATTTTAGTCCGGGGCTCGGAGAGCTCATTAGGTCGTCCGAGGGCCGTGTTGCTCCTCCTCCTTCCATCTTCTTCTCCCTCCCCTTCTCGCTCCACGTGTCTCTCCCCGTGGCTCATCTTCCTTCTCTACCTGTGCCGTGCTCCATCGTCTCACCTTTCCAACCACCGAGCAACCGATCTTCTCGTATTCCTTTTGCTCGTCTAACGCACACGCCCATTTTTTCCTTCTCCTCCTCTTCTTCTTCTTTTTCGACGTTCCAGCAGCAGCCTTCATCCCTCTCGATCATCCACGCGCTCTCTTTTCGTCCCAATCGAAACATCTGCATCTTCGAAACGCATCTCTACTGCGCTCTATCGTTTCGCCAATTATCGTTCGACACCTGTTGGCGGAAACCAACAACCACGCCATCTTCGAACTCTCATTTCTGTATTGGATTATTGGAGCAAGTAAGCTTGGGATATCACGGAAATTATTCTTTTCGAAAGTTAAAATCTCGTGGCTTTCGTGCGCAATATGCAGATCGAGAGTCGATGTAAGGAGAGAATTCTTGAGAGTTGAAAAGATTCGATGGAATTGTAATTGTACCGTTGGATGCAAGGAGGATGAACGTTAAGCTAAACGATTGTCCTTCTTCTTGCACGTAACGATAATCTCTCGTTGATTTGAATATCGAGCACTGTTCGAAACCAAATAACAATTCACAACAATTCCAATCTTTTATTACACAATCGAATATCCCCTCCGACCAAAAAATTAACAAAGAAGGATGGAAACGCGAAAATCTGAATTCTCGTTTATCTGGATTCCCTCTTCCTCCCTTGTATTTCTCTAGACACTTCCGGATCGGGCGCAGAAAACAGGTTGGCGGAATCGATCAGCCGACTCGTGTTGGACGCGATTTATCAACACGAGTGCGAGAATTTCCGCGAGCCCGTTCCAAAGGCAGGCCGGCACAATTTCGCGGCACGATAACGATCGTGATTGATGCGACGCGCCAGACGAGAGCGAGAAAGTTGCGAAAGTACGGTTGGGAAAACGTGGCAGGCCGGAAACGCAAATTCGTGTTTCCGTCTAACGACTCCAATTTATCGTGTGCCCCTCCTCCCCCTCTCCCTACCTCTTCTCCTACCGATCGAAATCGCGATGTTTACCGCGATTTTCCGCTTTAACCGGCCGCAAAATTCCGCGATAATCGACCATTCACTCCGGATTGACTTTATCGAGAGAGTGAGAGAGACAGGAGAGGGAGGGAGAGAGGTCTTGCTCGAGAAAGAGAATTTGACTACATAAACAAGAGCGAGACGAGGAGGCGACGAAGAGTAAGAGTCTTTCAGCGCAAGTTAAGAAAAAGGAAAAAGGAGAAAAAAAACGAAAGAAATATATACTGTATAAAAGTGTATCGAGAGAGTGTACGTTCGTGAAAGACATCTAGTTTGGAAAAATTTTATCCTTACCCCTCGTCTCTTTGAGGATAGTCTTTCAAAGATCCCTTCTTCCTCCCCGGTGAAGACGGTGAAAGAATAAAATAAGATGAACGCTTAATTGGAAGCTGACACTTGTTCGTTCCCGATCTCGATTACGTCGGGGAGGAACAGCCTTTCGTAAACTATCTTCGAGTTTTCGAAAACGACGACGACGACGACGACGACGACGGTGGTGGTCCGGTGATATTCGCGTCACGAAGAACTTAAGCGCGAATTAAACTCCTCTGACGTGGAATTAGGGGAGTTTGGAACGGGTTTTCTCTATGCGAGAGATACAGCGAATATAAAGGCGGCCTAGGCGTGTGAAACGGGCTCGATACAGAAGCGATTCATCCGCGCGTACGCGTAACGCGTACGGTCATTTCGCCCCGCGTTGATTGCGAATTTGAATCCTTCTTCGCCACCCTTTGATGTCGGCTCCCCTCCCCCCACGCATCGTGCACCGTGTTATTATCGATTTTCCTGGCGATTCGACCACCGATTCCCGTCCCGCATCCGTCGAATCGTCGTCGCTTCTTCCTTTCTTCTTTTTTCCCTCCCCCCCACGGTTTTTCGCCCGTTAATTAACAATCGAACCGTTCCTCGCGTCTCGTGACACGAAACTGTGCCCGAAAGTCGAGCGAGGACTCGACTTATTATTGTCGATTCGACTCGACAATAACAAATTCGCTTGGAGATGGAAACGAGTGGGGAGTGTTTATATCGTTGTAATATCGTAACAAGGGAATTTTGTTTTGTTTTGTTTTGATTTTACAATCGAAATGGAACGAAGGATAGATTCGTATTGCGTATTATATTTTCCGTACGAATATTTTTGTGCGGAAAAATTAAAGAACGAGGATAAAAAACAATCATGCGACGCGATTAAAAAAAATTTGGAGATAAAAAACAGGAGGAATTTTTTAGCCGAAGGAAAAATTCGATCGAAAAGAAATCTGAATATACCAGTACCTGAAGAAGTATAAAAGAAGAATATCGATGGAATTTTATTTTTTAATTTTTTAACGAGAAATCTCTCCCGCGTTATAGATATCAATAAAAGCATAATTTCCTTCGAATCTGATTCTTCCACGCAATCTGGATCGCGAAGAACACATCTTTTTTACCAATGTCCAACAACCGTAGAGAAGATAAACGAGGTAAAAAAAAAAATGGAAATATCTTCATCGAAACGATGATTATAACCCGTGTAAAATACGGGGAGAACGTTTAGAAAGTTCTAATACGCAATTACGCGAAACAAATTCCTCTCATTTTCATCCGCAACCTCCCCTCTCCTTCATCAACCCCTTTTATATCTGCTCCCGTTTTACTTTATTACAGACATGCAACTTGGCTCGTTCCAACTTCCCACTCGATGAAAACACTATAAATTCCCGGTTATCCAACTCCATTCCCTCCGTCGTTGGAATTCTCGAGCAAATCGAGCATGCTTATCATCTTCGAGGCGCGAAAAAATTCACCTCGAGAGCAAATCACCCTGTATAATCTCTCCTCCTTCGTTCCTTCGTTCGTTCGTTCGTCAACGAGCCAGGAGGACGTGTCCTCCACGCGCTCTTCCTTCTCTCCTTCTCTCCTTCTTCTTCGAAAGAAGTATTAATTAAAGATCTCGGCCTCGAGGATCCAAGGATCAAAAGGAACCAAGTTTTCCATTTTCGTCCGCCAACGAATATTTCCTCGCCCAATCACGGAGGGGAGGGTGCGACATCGGTAAGCCGGATTTAAGCAGATGTACATACACCTCTAGCTGGCTGCCACAGGGCTGGATCCTGCATACTAAACGATGATCCTTTGAACAATCAATGATCCGCCACTCACGTTCGGGACACGATGCCTCGTTACGACACGCGTGCACATCGATCCTCCACCGTCCAATTGGCGCATGCTCGTCCCGACGAGACAGAAGCGAACGGATCTGTCGTCCGAGGAGATCGTCGTCCGAGAGTGGAAACGACCGTTGATGAAAAAGTAATTCGTAAATTCCATCGGTGGAAGATGGGTGTGGCGAAGTCGTTTTATGAATATCCGTTCTTGGAAAGTGCGGCGAGGCGTCCGGCCGTAATTTGTCAGCGTTGACAGCGGTTCCTGGTGCCGCGATAACGAAAATAGAAGAGGAGGAAGAGGAGCGGCAAAAAAAGGAGGGGAGAGAGCTAGCCTCTCTTCCATAAAACGGGATCGAGATCCACGAGGTGTGATGGGCCTAAGAGAAATCGAGAGAGAGGCTACTACAGCGCGCCTCATTAAACAACCCTTTTCTAGCTTCTCCTTCCCCCTCCCTTCTAACGATCAGACAACGGCGTAGATAAATTTCACGAATCAAAAAGAAAGAAAAAGTCCGGCTTTATCCGCGAGCCAATTTCCAAGAATTCCAGCCCGAGTTTTTATTCTTTCGAGGGTTAGAGGGGTAGATTAGATTAGGTCAGGTTTTTGACCGTCGGGTTAATTAGTCCTATCTTTGCAATTTCCCCACCCCGGAAAGAACTTTGAAATTATCGCGGTGGAATCGCAAAGGGAATACAAAATTTCCGCGAAAAACATCCCCTAGCACGCGTCTCGTGTCTCGCGTATTATATAAAAACGCAAGCGCAAGGAAGGAAGGGAGAGAAAGAAACGAGAGAAAACAACGAAAAAAAAAAAAAAAGAAAATACTAATTTTAAACCAACGAAATCCGGAACCGTCGTTCTCATTAAACCTCGTGCGTATACACTCGTCAGCGTGGGCGAAACGTGACGGCGTCCCGTCATCAAAACTTATCGTGGAAAATAATCGGCAAGGGGGTAACGAGGGTGGAAAAATGCGCGCGTTTTTGCCACGAAGACACGCGTTTTTAAATAAAATAAAAAAACTCGGAAGGATTTACCCGTTTCTGTCCATTCGCGGGGATGGAACGAGAGTTAAATAGAAGACGGGGGTGTTCTCGCAATTAGGGGCGAGGATGGAAGGGTGTTGGTACACGGTGTTACGGCGAATTTACACGACCAATGAAACGCATAGTTCGGATTATTACGATCGCCTCTGGACGGCCTTTGTTCGGCTCGAGTTCAACAACGGGGCACTGCCCCCGCTGCCGTGTGTACCCGAGAGCTGGACCGAAGGCCGAGAGAGATTTCTGCCAAGACAATTAGTCGGTTAATCCAGTTTCGCGAATCTGTAACTAACGAGTCTCGATTCGTGCCCGTTCCTCTCTCCCTCTATGTTCGTTTCGCACTTAGTTTGCCACTCCCGACATGTGTGCGTCATTCGTGGGTAATTGCGCCGGAGTAATTGTTGTTTTGCTTGGCACTAATTATGCACGCGAAGCTAATAGCTACGAATTTTTAGAAGCGTATTAGCCACGTGGAAAGAGAAATCTCTTGGATATATAACCGAGCATGTTATATAAATGTTATCCTCGTGAAAAAAATAAGCGATTAAAGTAATCTTCGAGCGAGATTGAGTAATAAATATTAAATATCATTGGAAGATGGTTCTAAATATAAGAATTCGAAAAAATCACTTTAATAATATCCTTTAAAAGTAATCTCTCGATCTTTCTCTTTTCTCTTCCTCTTCCCATTGCATTCCATCCTGCGATATATCGTGGATAGGAAGCGATCCCTTCCCCCTGAAGACAGCCTCGAACGGGGTCCGATCCGCGACAATTAATTTGCGAATCTCGATCGGAGGAGGACACGGAGCGAAGTTCCGGCGTGTCGATCGGCCGTGAAACGTCGATGATACGTTGGCGATCGAGCGTGTTATCGGTGGCGTCTTATCAGCGAATATTAAGAAGAGGTTGGTGAACGACCACTCGATTACATAAATTGGAAGGTGCGCTCAGGTTTAATTTTCCCAGGATTTACGATACGCTCTCGTAATCGGAATTTATGGAGGGAATATGGTAATCGATAAGAAACTATGGTAATAAATAGGCGCGACTGCGGCCGCCACGTGATTCGGTGCCCATGGTCACCTGACGAGCTTCTTCCTCGTTGGAACGGCTCGTTTAAATTATTTCAACCGCACACGTTTTCCTGGTGGAAGCCTCGTTCTCGTTATTTATCCTTTCACCCGTCGAGGGAATATATATATATATATATTTTTTTTAGAAGAAATTAATTACGTTCCAAGCACGTTGATGATGAATCCTTCTTAACAGTGAAATACCCAAAGAAACAGATTCTCGGCATGCGTTTGCAAGATAAATATTCCGAGAGAGTTATTAATTCAATGATGACGCTATTCTGTCGAAGCAAAAAATAAATTTTAACGCCAATTCCGGTGATTGAAATCCGGTTTCGCGTATCGTGACTTGGAAAAATAAATATATTTCTCGATCGTATTATTAATAATTCGATAATAAAGTCGAATTCCTCGGAAGAGAGGATTACACTCCCGATTACTCCCCGCCAGGTATAAATTCTGAGATCCTGGCCCATTACCCGATCTTCAACGGCCATAACCATTTGCAAAGTAAACGAAGGAACATTGCGTTCCACGCGAACGCCAAACAATAGTAGTAATCTACACAGCGATATTGGTGTAATTAGACGCAAACTAGTTACGGGAACCGCAATTGTTTGACGATCGCAGGCAGAGAGACGCGATTCACCCGGCCAACTTCCGCGTCTATTAGCCTCCCACGGACACCGCCTTCTCGCCACCACCCGTTAAAATAATTCTATGACCACGGCTTCGATGAGGCTTGTTGATCGAGGGGGGGGGTGTTATTTAATTTTCGAAAACCACGAGAAAAATTAAACGTCCTCGACGAACCTTTCCGTGGAAGGCGCACACGCGTCGTGGATGAATCGAGAGGCAACGAAGCCACGTCGAGTTGAAACCAACCGTTAAACGCCCGTACCACCTTGGGCGAGGCCTTCGGCGAGTTGGAGTACGCATCGATTGATTTCGAGTCGAGATAGCAAAGCAGTTTGTTACAGAAAATACACGGAATTTTGCCCGTACGAGTTTCTTCGCTGATCGAGTTCCCTTCTCCATCCTTTTATACTGCTATGTACCGTGATAACCGTGCAAATTGCGAAAACGTGTTGCGAATTACTTCAACTGTCGCGATTATTGCGAATAATTTTTAAACCATTACTCTTATATAATCTTCGAAAAATAATAAATCGACCGAGATAATTTTAAAAAGTTTTCGAGAAATAATTTATGCGTAATGTTTCTTAAAACAAATTTATCGAATATCCAAGAACAATCCACAATTTCTATCTCTCTTATTTAACGAACTTCCCTCTCCCAACAAGAGATTTATTCCCGTGGCATTTCTTGTGAACACGCACATTATAATTCTCGTCCAGGGAGAAAATCGCTAAAGCTTCGATCGCGGGAGGAGCGAAATCCAGTTAATAACCAGGCCAGGAATAGCGACGAGGTTGCGAGCGGACTCTGTCGGCCTCTATAAACCGAAACCCCTCGGGCGGTGTATTAAGAATGCACGTGAATGACGTGAAACGAATTCCTATGCAAAGGAGCGGTGTTATGGGTACGGTGTCGGGCCTGCGTCTAACTAGGCAGCTCGCATCATTAACGGGTCTTGTTTGTTTTACAGCGGAGAAAGGACACGCCCATTTCCTCGTCATTCTCTTCAGCTCCTTCTGACCGTGGCTCCGAGCGATGCCCCCGTCCCTTAATCTCCCCGGACTCTCTGTCTATACACGGTGTGTCGTTTGCTCCGGGCCCGCTTTAATTTCAACTCGAGAAGCCCTTCCGGTTCCAAACTCGCTCTTTGGCCAGCGGTCGCTTTGAGGTTTCTCCCTAATTTTTGCCCGCTCGCGACTTACCACGGTGTTCGTCCCAACCCCCCCTGGGCTTGTTTGTCCTAGACGTATCAAGGATTAAATCCTGGCTATTCCTGGGAAACAAATTTCTCGTGAATACATCTCGTTATTACACGGGTAAATCGTTCTAATCGTATCTACGATTGCCTTCGGATAAATATTTATCGCGTAACAATTACATTCGATTTATCCAGGTGACGATACGTGATTTTTTGGTAGCGCGAAATAAAACGAATGATAGTCGATTCTTTTTCTATTTTATATTGAGAGAGATGGAGAAAGCTTTGCCTCTCTATTTTTCTCCTCCTCTTCGAGAGAGGACACCCTGTGTACACACAGAGGGCCACTCTCGCTCTCGTTCCACCCCACGACGAGCGTATACATATTCATGGTGTCATTAGCGGCCCATGAAACATGCTATTGGTAAACGTTTCTGCCGCTCTCTCTTCTCATAGATGATTGCGGTACCCTTCTTATTATAAATTATATTCGTCGATTTCGTTTCACATCGCAGAGTGGTCAAGTCTCGTAAACTCGCACCGATTTTGCTATTCTTCTGAGAATCGATGGATCGATCTTTCTTCTTAACTTCCAGTTACTCGAATTCGATTCGAAGAAAGGTGAAGAAAGTTGGTTCGACGAAGCGTCTTTTTCATCGAAGGAAGCGATTTATTAGTCGTATTTAACGATCAACGATGGAATGGTGGCTGATAGTAAAAAAAAGAATAGTCGAAAGCAATAAGAGAAGAGACATGTGTCCACTTTTATCACGGTTGCTTCACCGTTTTCATCGCTTTCCTCATTTTTTCCTCTCGCCCATTCGTTCTGGCTTTATTGATATTTTAGCCGCGCCAACGTCGAAATATCTTCGAGTGGGGGGAATGGGCGTGTAGCAGGGGAAATTTTGTAAATTTTATGGAACGAATCCGTGGGTAATCTTGTCGGGATGGTTCGGTAATTAACCCGTTTTTTTTCAACCAACGATAATAAGCATTTCTCGGTTCACCGTGTTTGCCGCGTATAATTGGTTTTTATATAAAGCCCTTCTGTGTTCCGACCAGCGATGGGATCAATGATCAAGTATTTACAAGTAATAATCGAATAATTTACTTACGAATAATTTTGAAAAGTTACATAGAAGCACGATAAAAAAAGGATTCGTTTAAACAATTTTGTTACAACTTTTCCATTATAATTTTCCGATACAACGTCGATTGAATCGTATATTAAAAATAGTTATCTTCGAGAGGAGAAAGAAAATTCAAAGATCGAACGAAGAATTTTTTTTTTCATTTGTTCGAGAGAAGTTCGAATCTTTTCTTGAACTTGCTCGCGATACGCTCGATCCCATCACTGGTTCCGTCTTGCTCGACTATTTTTAACAGGGTACAAACGACCAGACCGATCGACTGCACCATCGAAAATACGCGTTTCGTTTATTAATTCGTTATATCGGTGGATGGAAACAGGCGATACGCCATTATACGCCTCGTTTTCCCGTCCAGAATTTCAATTTGTTGCCGTCATTTTTCTTCCCCGGATCGGCCTGTTGTACCCGTGACGAGACACGACAAGGAAATCACGGCCACCGCGATATCCATCCACCCTTCTCGGATCTCGGTGTTATTTATTAACGACGCCGCTTTATTAATTGCGCCAGGATTGAACCTGGCAGCATACTGATACAAAGTGTATCGATCCAACTGCGAGCTTGCAGCGAGATTGCAGCAGAAGAGAATCCTATCCTTCCTCGATCCTATCCTGCAATTTTACACGGTCGAAATCAAGCAAGGTATTTTTTTTTGTTTCTTTTTTTTTTTTCATTGCTTCTGCCGTTTTGTTGGCCGAATTTAAATATTTTAAACGATGCTTCGAAAAATCTCGATTGAATATAGATCAGTTCGAGAAAAAACCAATACGGGTCAATAAATTTTTTACAGCGCGGTATACATACGTAACCCATCGTCTAAATAATAAAATTAAAAAAGAGAATAATCCCTCTGAAATGAAATTTGCATTCCCATTCCAAAACTTTTCTTACGAGTTAGAAGTTCTTTCTTTTCTAATAACGATTATACCTCCTTTACACGCGGGTCTAAACCAAGTGCCTTAAAGCACACTCTTCCTTCGATCCTTATTTTAAAGAAGGTAGAATATCGCACGGAAGCGTTACTCTATGCTTTGATCCGAGGCATAGTCGCCTACACCAATGTATTTCACGGTAATCCGCGCGTACGTGTATCCTCTCTCACGAAGAGAATCCACTCGAGGAGAGAGAAATTCTCTTTCGAATCCGTTTCGATTTTATCCAAGTCGCGGAATTACGTGGCGGCGATCAGCCATCCCGACAGACACGACAGATCATTGGAAAGCAAGCGGGTAAGGAACGATAGAATCCTAATTGGCAATAAATAACACGGTATGCGTAACATGCAGAGATCGGTAATAACGATCGGTTACGCGGCCGATCGATGCCCGATGCTCTATTTAGTTGGAGGAGAATTAATTACGACGACGGTGAATCTGCTGCCAGGATTTAGAATCGAATTACGTAAATGCAATTACACGGCGGGGAGGGGAAGAGAGGGGTGGGCCGCGATTCTGGGCAATTTGTACTCGATCGCCCCTCTTTTTCTTTTTAAATCTATTTCTTCCTTTCCCATCTCCACCACCTCCCCGCACGATTTCTCCGGTTAAATGAAACTCCTCCCGTTTTTTCCTCCCTTTGCAATTTTCTCGTTGTCGAGAGATATATTTATCGATTGAACGAAAAAATAATTAAATAATTCGAGCCAAGCTTCGAGGAATTTTTATATATACAGATTTGGTAACGATTGAACTATTCTCGTGATTCTTTATTAGAAAGCATGTACATCCAAAAATCGGTCCAAGTCGGTATCGGACGCTTCGAGTCGTGATCGTTGGATACCTTGGCAAATCCGCGTTGTTGATTTATTCGAATCGATTAATTCGAGCGCGGCGAAATCGACTCATCGATGATGATATTAAATCGGTTTTGGCGCATTACGGAATCGACCGTTTAACGAATTGCCTCGATTTTCGCGTTGGAACCTCCCCCCGGAATTAATAGAAATCTAAATCAACGATCAAGTCGAATAATTAAAACGGATATACGCGATCGTGCTTCTATTTCTATTACACCAAGCCACAATCTCCCGATATTCTATTATTCCAAACTTCAAATATTCCACATTCTATCCAACTCCATCGTTATCTCCAACGATGTGAATGTGAATTTACCCTCGAGACGCGCGATTAATTAATTAATAAAAATTACAAAATTCACTCATTCAATGTATCCTTCCACTGGAAGAACTTACAAAAATAAATAAATAAAAATGCTTCTCTACTTCTTTCCATCATACTCCATATACCATTTCTTACAGAAAACAGAATTTCCACCAGAATGTCAGATTGTCAGAAGAATTATCAAATCCACGGAAATTCAACGTATGAGGTCGTGAAACAAGTTTCGCGATACAATCGGTGACGCGATTGCGGGCGAGGAGCAGGAGGAGGAGGAGGAAGATCTGGAAGGGGGCGCGTAAAAAGCGGAGGAGGAGAACAGGCGGAAGTCGATAAAGAGCAAGGTGCATGCGGCCCAAGGTTCTCGAGAGGGGGGAGTTTCGAGTCCAAGGGAATTAAATGTACTCTCCCCGGAGGTTTGAGATCGATCGTTATGATTAGCCGACATTAATCATCCGCGATATGAAAAGGAACAATGGAAGTAAGGGGGGGAGGAGGGGGGCTCGGTCACGTTGCTAATTACGGCGGAAAGGGATTCCGGGAAGAACAATGCTCGCGTCGTGAGATTTCTTATTGTTTCGCCCCGTTTTACGAGCAGCTTTTTAGCGCGTGCACTTCGTTACAATCGACTTATGCCCCGGAACAACGGGGTTACGTGGCTTATTATTATACGGTGTGGAGAGGGTGAACGTAACGTTAATAGGGTCTTAATAAGTTTAACGAATCGCTTTGCTTGGGGGATAAAAAAGAAAAAGAAAGAACGAATTCAACGAATACCGAAACGAAGTATGTATTCGCCGTTGTCCGTTTCGAATCCTCCGAGTGCACGTGACGCGTGCTAAACGTTTCCCGCGGAATTGAATTCGAGGGAAGCGGGTTGTTCCTTGTACGAGAGAGGCAGAAACGTATTGGAATATTAGGAATAATAAGTGTGCTCGATGCGAAAGTTTTTAAAATCTTGGTCGAATAATCGAGAATTATAATTATCACGAAATTCCTCCTTTTTTCGAAAAGATTTTAATAAGATTTTATCGAGTAGTCTTCCTGATTTTCTTTGGAATTGGAACGAGCTTTCGTTTCGAGGGTCTTCTTCGACAAAAACCGAGGCTTCTCAATTTTGACACGATAAAAAGAAGAAGCGTAGAAGAATCTGCGTGCGGAGACTCGACAACAATTTCTTCGAGTATAATACAGTACATCCCTGGGACTAATTAACGTACTCCCTTTCGTTTCGTTGATCGATTATACGAAAACCTCGCTCCTCGAGATTGCTCGTTACCTCGAGATTAATCGAACACGCGCGTCTCTCTACGCGCTGATTTCCAATGGTGCCGCTAAAAAAAAAAAAGAAAGAGGAAAAAAGGAAAAGAAAAAAAAAGAAAAGATTGAGAAAAGAGAAAAGATGGAAAAGAGCGAAGAAACGAGAGTTAGAAGTCGTTCGATCTTCCCCAAGGTGGTTACGTGCCCGGTTAAAGGAATGATCTCGAGGTTGTTGCGCGGCGAGTCTCCGGGGCAAAAATCGAGTCAGTTTAGAACACTTACTCCTCCATTAATGCCGTCATCTGCGCCGGTTCGCCCATTAATCGCGGCGAGGAGGAACGTCTGCCTCTTACGTGCCGGTTAAACCGTGGCCAACGGCTCATCCCGTCCCTCCTCTTCCTCTGCCTCTTCGAAAGTTACCGCGCGCCACCGAGAAAGGCAGGCAAGCTGTGCTTCTCGCAATTTGTTGCCAAATTTATTACGTGGTCGGAGATAGAAAAAAAAAAAAAAAAAAAAAAAA
>NW_006263452.1:299088-307834 GCF_000469605.1 Apis dorsata
CGTATCGTTCCGCGCCGCTTGCCTTATAACCTCTTCATCCCAAGCGAGTGGCGATTCGTGGCGGGGAGAGATGAGGAGGGGGAGGAAGGCAACGAAAGCGAGAGGAGGGAGGAGGGGAGAAAGAGGGAAAGGAGAAGAGAAGGGGTGGTCCACTTTCTCCGGTCCGGACCACCCTTCTCGATTCGATCTTCCTCCGACAAGGGGAAGGAAGGAAGGATGATCAACACGAGTGTAATTATTTCTTTGCAAATATTTAGAGACGCGAGCCGGTACGCAAATGCCGGTTAATTGCGTCACCCGTTTACCACTTCTTTAATAATACGTTCTTAACGCCGTCTCTCGCCCTGTCCTCGCCGTGTATCCCTTTAATTGCCGCCGTTTATCCACCGCAATTATACGCGGTACACTCTAATCCGTTTATTACCGCCGTTCTTGCTTTACTCTTTTTCCAAGTTCGCGTTTATCAAGGCCGGATTAAAACGAACTGCGTCGCCTTTATTAAACGCTCAATTTAGCATCGTCCTTCCGCCACGAGAACGCTGCAACGTCCCTCGACTTTTTCTCTTATCCCTCCCTCTCATTGTTCGATGTGAAAGTGAATGCGCGTTGAATTTCATTCTCCTCGTCTCGAGAATTTTTAGAGGATTTGGCGGAAACAAGATCGGAAGCAAACTCGTCGAATTATCTCGAGTTAATTTTATTGTTAAATTTGCCGTGAAAAACAGCGCGACGATTGACTCGTAGAAGATTAGAGAAGCGAGGGGGGAAGAAGGAAGGAAATCGGAAAGAAGCGGAAAGAAGGTCTAGTCGGCCGCATATTTTGGGAGTCGAGCACAGTAATTTCAAATGCGCTTAACTTAAAAGCATTTATCTGTAACCGTATTATTACAAGGGCAGGACTACGATAATTCGTTTCGATGTTGCTCGAAAGAGGATTTACCTGTCCCGGGGCTGGAAACGCTGGCCCGGGCGACGCGTCCAACCTTCGTCTCTCTCTCTTTCCCCCTTTCGGCACGGTAGGCGGTGGACCGAAATCTCCTCCTCCATTCACCGGTTTCGATACTAATCGCAAGGTCATCGAGGATTCCCTGCAGAGGGCTCGATAATCTCGCAGCAGGACCCTTCCTTCCCTCGCCCCACGAAAGGATTCGTATCGTGCGCGAGCATCGAGCAGACGTAGCTCACTTTTCCCATCCCGTTCCCTCTTCCTTACTGTTCCACCTTATCTCCTCTTCAACTATACTTTTCTCCTCCGTATTATTTTCTTCCGTTTTTCGCGTTGCACAGCTGTGTTTCGTATACCTGTGTCTTCCTATTTTTTTCTTCTTTCTTTCTTTCTTTCCTCCCTCCTTTCCCTGTTCATTTTTTGGTCGAAATCTGACGCCATAAATCAGAGGGATTACAAAGCATCGAGCGGAGATTGCAGCTTGTTTTGGGTCCTCCGGGACGGAGAGAAACTTTGTATCGGTCGCCGGTATAGAAAAATGAAACGCTGTTCATGCATTATTCAGACCCCTTTTAGCCATTCTACCCCCCTCCCTCCCAGGTTACAACAACCTTCGATGATACGTGCCGCTGTTCATGCGGCTTCTCTCCGCCTGATTTGTCTTTCGGCCTCACGGTGAAATTTTATACACCCCCGGCACGAGAGGGGGACTCGCCCACTCTCGATGATTGCCTATTAGCAACACGATACGCGTGTAAATTTATACAAGAATGTGAGACCTCTCCACGTATTCGACGCTACGTGAAAATTAATAACGTCATATGTTTCTAACCGGTCCAGTTATATCTGGATAATGTTATTTTTTCAGTAAATATCGCGTCATAACTACTCTTATCGATTATAAATAAAATCATTTTAAAAATATACTTATGCATATTTAACATTAATTAAAAAGAAATCGAAGTAAGAATTTTCTTTTCCCTTCGAAACGAAAATTTAAAATCTACTTGTAACGATTCGTCGTAATAATTTCATTATATATATATATATATAAGTTTGAGTTGAGATTGTTCGAAATGAAATAACGTTGTTTCCTAAGAACTTCTTTTTCCATTGTGACCGAAGTGAAAATTGGATCAAAGAGCCGGAAGGACGGGAAGGGAAGGCGGCAACAAAACGCGCCTTCTTTCGCACGATGAAAATCGCGCGCGAAAGAAATAATAAATGGTATTTATATTCGCGGGCACGGAATTTGAATTTACCCAATGTAAAAAAGAAAAGGGAGGGGGGAGAAAAAATGTTGGCGAAACTGGTGTATTCGACCTGGTAGCGAAATCAAAAGTCGCCAACAGTTTTTCCACCCCACTTTTTCCTTCCTTGTCCTGCTTCCCGCTTTGTGCGCCCGCTCCAATTGCAACGCGTTTGTTTACAATTGTTACACGGAACCCGAAACGGGTTTCTTTCTCTTTCCCCGGCACCAAGAACAAGACTCTCTTTCCTCTCTTGTAAATCTTTTCCTCTGACGTATATAACACGTATATAACACACACACAAGACTTCTTCCAACGTTTCTCGATTTTTCTCTTTACTTTTCTTCGAATTCATTTCTTTTTTTTTTTCAAGAAATTCCGACTCTAAGCTCCTTTCCTACGACTCGAATATAATTCGTGGGAACCAATAATGCCTGTTGTCACCGACTCATACACAAGATCCTCCCGAAGAGAAGTCATCCTCATCCCCCAATGAAAGAAAGAAGAAAAAAAGAAACGAGCACAATCGTCTCGAGAATCGAAGAAGATTACGGCAAATCGCATCAACATCTGTAAAGCTCGATCTCCAAGATATTCCCGAGGGCCTCTAGAATCTAGAACCACAGCCTCTAACCCTTGATCCTTTAAACTCGCAGTCGCACGATCCTCCCCCCAATTGTCGACAATAACCTCTCCCTTACCTGGCCCCGACCACCATCTCCTCCTCGCTTTGGAAAGGGTGAGGCGTGCGTGCATGCGTCCCTCCCTCCTCCTCGAACCCTTGACGCACTTCCCCGGACTAATCAGACGAGAGATCTAATCGTCGATCGTGATATTCGGTACAACTGGGAGACGGATGTCGCCTGTGGAGGAATTGAAAAGATATGCTCGAACCGTGAAGAGGAAAAAGAAAAAAAAAGAAAGGAACCGTAGATGAAGAAAAGAAAAGAGAAACGTTCAGGTGTGCGACTCGAGGAAACGTGGTTCGGATTAAGCGGTTAAATCGCCAACGCACGAGGGAAGGGTTGCTTTTCGTCTCGAGATTTCCTTGGGTCGGGTTGAAAGACGGCCGTGAGACGTTATCATCCCAAGCATTCTCATTCTTTCTCAACGTGTCGCACGTTGAATCTTCGCCTGTAAGGAACCGCGTTCGCGAAGGGGGCCCCTTCGGTCGGAAGAATGAAAGAGATAAAATCGCGCAACCCCTGCGCTGACACGAAAAGGGGTAGAATAGGTAGGTAGGTAGGTAGTCGAGCTTTCATTCGACGAGTTTATGCACACACGCGTTTCAGAATTCGCACACCATTGAAGACAATTTGGTCCTCTCCCTCTCTCCCTTCGCCTTTTATTTTCGTTCCTCCCCCTTCGCTCCAAGCCTATTTGCCCCGACTCGATTCTGCCCTCGCGGCAACATAGTTCATTGCCGTTTTAAAAAGCGTCTCCCTATACGTGAACCGTGTGCGACAGTTTGTTTTGAAAAGGGGAAGAGGGTGGGTCAGGAGAGGGTGTTCCGCTGACATAGGAGACGCGTTCCTTCGCCACCATTGTGCGCCACCCAATACCTTGAGGATATTTCAAAGTTTAATAGAGTTATATCCGACCAACCGTCGAGGAAGCAGTGTATTCGCGCGTGTAGACAGCTACACGATTCCAGTCCGCAGGAAAGCGGGCCAAAGGGTTTCCGCGCAACAACGAGATTCTGTTTTCTTTTCTTTTTCGTCGCGTATATTTATATAATGGATCTACCTCGTTCCGAGATTGGATCGGTACACGATTGTTGGATATCCGTGTCTCGATTCTTTCGCTCTCTTTGTGCGATTGAGTGTCGCCGTGGTTGCAGATGTTCGTGGGAACGGAGAACGTTCGAAAAAGAAGAAAAAAAAATAGGGTCGCATTATTGCCACGTGTAACGTTTTTTCCATCAAAAATCCATCGAATAAATAGAATTTTTTAATATAATTCCATCGTGCGAATTCTTCTTCTAATCGCAAAGATAATCGGTAAAGTAAGATCTTCTGCGATTCTTAAAGCATCCCGAAGTATTCGATAATATATTTATTATATATATATATATATCGTGTAACGAAGGCAGTCTATTTTTAACACGTTGAAAGCCTTTTTCGAAAGAGTTAAACTATCGACGAAATAAATTTCCGAATGAATCGTCCGACCTGTGTGTGCGAGAGACTCGACTTCCATCGCGGTCAAATCGACAGCGTTACGATCCACGGCTGTCATAAAGATAGGCTGTATCTCGGTGCAACGGTAAACAAGCATTGAAATTCTGGGCCCGATTTCCCATAACGTTTTCCATGTAAACAGGGGGGAGGGCGAAATATCTTCCGGGAACCGCGATCGTTTATGCATTATTCGATTCGTGGCCGCCCATTTATCCCATTTTCCTTCTTCCAGCGCAACGGGCGTTAACACCAGCGGTCGGCTAACTAGATTCGCATATCTCAAAATGCACTGGCTCCATGTGTTGTAATTCGATGTGATTAACAGCACCGCGTGTTCGTAACTGTATGAACAAGTTGGCAATATTACCCACCTGGCCGTTTTAGCCAGGGGGAGGGGGCCCGCGTTTCAACCCTTTCGCTGTCGGGATATTGCGCGCATTTCGGAAATTTAATAAACGGTCGAACCTGATTCCATTTTCCACGCCGCGTTCGTTTTTGTCTGGAAAAGGGCGCGAAACTTCTCGAGAATGGTTTTCGAGGATCGAGAGAAGAGATTCGAGTTTTTTTCTGTATCGATCGAGGAAGTAAGAAAGAAAAAGAACGCGAAAGAATTATCGCTCGGTTCGAGTTTATCGATTCGAAGTTGAAGAAATTGTTTGTCCGAAATTTTACCGTTGCTCGAAGAAAGAAAATTTCTATTCATCATCCAGCCTGCAAAAAATCGATATCTCTAGAAATCTTATTATCTCGGTTGAAACGAGGCCGATGATATCGAGTTAACTCGAGGATTCACGCGAGTTTAACTTATCTTGGCAATTTCGATGATCCAACATTGATTCACCTCGACCGAGGAACAAGGGAAAGTTTGCCGGTAGACTGGATAATTGGCCGTGAAAAGCGCGGAGGCGAAGATCGATTATTAAACGGAAGAGGGTGGTAAACGGTTGGCCGGAAAACCCTTTCCCGATAGCTTTGATGTTTTCACAGGTGAGGAAGGGCGAGCTACTTAAGCATCGGCTCCTCGTGAATCGGCTCGTGTACCCCACGTGCGCCGCCTCGAACCACCCCCGTGAAAAGTTAATTTTGTTTGGCTTCCCCCGCTTTTCCAGATATTTTCCAGACGTTCGTTAAGCTTCTCCCCGCCTCTCTCCCCCTTCTCTCTCGCTCCTTGTCTCTCCACCGTCTAATTAATTAAAAAACTTGGAAAATCGATCGACGAGGGTGAAAATTGAACGCGTTAACGCGTCGCTTAAGAGGGTGGAGCCTCGTTCGTTGGAATCGTATCGACCATTTCGTTACGGGGGTTGTAAATTTTATTTCTTTTTCTAATTTCATTAGAACGAAGAAGGGAGGAGGAGGAGCAAAGGTAACGACAACAGCCCAATTGGCGAGGCACGATTGTATCCGAGATCATCGATTGATCTCGATGAAAGATCGAGAGTGGGAACGAGATTCGCATTATGTTGCACAATGTTGCACGGGGAGCAGAGCCACGTGTTCCAGAGTACCTCTGACACGCGTGGAAAGCCACCCTTCGAGCTCGCACACGGATAAAAACGAAGATAAGATTGGAAATATTTCAATCCTGGAGAAATCCTACAGATTTCTTATTTTTAATTCGATAACAAGTGACCATTCAAAAGACAAAGCGATATTTCTAATCTTCATTGATCTTTCAAGTTTGATAGCAAATATCGAAAGGACGAAGAATAAGAGATTCTTCGATTCTAAAATAATCTTCTCATAATAAATCCCTCCGATAATAATAAACTTTTTCGTATATAGGAAACCATAACGTAGCATTAATTTACGTTTATATATATACGTTATACACACGCAATTCAAGCGAAGTCCGACTGCGGAAGAACAATATATCTCCTGTCCCTGCCCAAAACCGTGACCTCAAGAGGGTGTCCCTCCACGGTCGATCCTCCCTCTCGCAAACTATTCGCGAGACGAAACCGCGGCCTGCTCGTATCAAATCCAACAAATCCTCCGGCATGTCGCTAGTTGGAGACTCGCCAGTTAATATACTCCAGGCCGAGGTACGATAAATTTACGAGACAAAAAGTGTCCAGGCATTCCGTATTCGTCCAACCGAGGAGGAAAAGCTTCTCGCTAACGAAGCTAGTCTCCATCGCGATTCCACGTGTCTGAAGGCCGCAATTAATCGTGGCGATCGACCATTTTTATCAATAGCTCGCCCATCCCTTGGCTGCTGCTCTCTCGAGCCCTTCTTCGACCACCTTTTTCTACAACCACCCGAGTCTTTTCATATAATTCGTCTTCTCGACCAGTTCTACTCCTCCAGATTCCAGAGGATTCGTAAATTCGGCTATGTAAATATACCAAGAACTCGAATATTTGTCGCCGATGTTCGACCGGCTGCCGCCCCAAATAGGAGCAGAACGAAACGTGAAACCGTGGCGCGGTTTTTAGAAAAGTTTCTTCTTCAAGGGGATGAGGGATGAGGTTAGTATTTAAAGCCCTCCGTGTGCGAGCGGAAAGCCGATTTTACGCAAGTCTCGTGGGTCGTGTTTAAAAAAAATACCGCCATATTCAGAGGATGGACTTTTAGTCGGGCGAAAAGTGGCTATTAATTTCTATTAATGGAAACAGAAGCGAAACTCTCTCCTTTCCATTTTTTACGACTGCACGTGGCTCGTTGATCGTCTCCCGTTTTCTCGAAATTCGAAATTTTAACATCTAACGTTTCTAAATCGTTCGATTGGCCCGCGATTATTGGCGACGTCCACGATTTTTCGTGTCGATAGAAGCACAACCGTTGTTTCAGCGACTAGAGAGGGGCACAACCCGGCTCCGGTTTTCCTCAGCCGTGTCATCGATCAAACGCCAATCGATTTTAATCGCGGCCAACCCGTCGAATTTTATTCCGCGGCACAGTTCAATTTCACGGCCGCCCGATCGCGCCCAGCTTATTCGACCCACGCGCGCTTAATCTACCGTGACTGCAGCCAGATATCATCTCCGTTATAAAATTTTATTCGTTTCGCGTCCGCGTTAACGTTTCGCTGATGGTCCAATCAGATTCTCAATGTCTCGACGAAAGTTCAACCCTTGCCACGATTTTTCTTAAACGAGCGTGAAATATCGTGTCACTGGATAGAGCTTACAAATTATCGAGATGTGAAACGTGTTCTACAACGCGATTTAATAAATTAAAATGAACGAAGGAATAAGAAGAGGAGGAAATTACATGTGACTTACCATACACGTTGAGCGTCTCTTGGATCCTCGAATCTGGAATCTGAAACAGATATAAAAATAATACGTGAAAACAAGAATTAAGATCCGTTCATTAAATTTGAATTTATCATATTTATTAATTCAAATTAATCGCATCCTCTCGTGAACATATACATATATATATGTAACTCTAGAATTTTAGATAAAGATTGGCAAAGTTTCGATTTTATATCGTGTACCGAATTCGAGTATACAATCATTTCGATAATTTTACACGAGTACGTATAACAGCTGTAATCGACCGATCGTTGCTCGCTTACACGTTTACGCAGCAATTGCACTGTCCATTTCGAGAGCGGGTAGCATGCACTCAAGTACGCGCACGATTATGTTTATTAGTGGGCCGCATGCTTTGCATACGTGTCAGCCTACTAATGTCGTCCCCTAATTCCCCGGATAGCGCGCAACACAACGTCGCTGTTCTCGCGATAACGCACGCCCGTTAATCGTCCATTCCCGTCCGCGGATTTATTCGATGTATACTTAGTTCTCGCGAGGGATGGTATACGAGAAATTGTTGTTCCAAGTTTCCGCGTTATGGGCTTCTGCTTTTAACAGGATTCGGTATACCGAGCGTAGTATTTTATACAGTTTCTCCTCGTTCGTTCCTTCTCCACTCCCCGGACTTTCTCGTTTGAAAAAAATTTCTTTCTCCTTTTTCGAGCGAAAATAAAAATCTCGAAGCCGGAACCGAAGCATACACGAAGATCAATTTATTTGCAATGTTCCACGCAGATATAAGGGATCGATTCGATCCCTTTTCTTTCTGAAAACGGCTCGAATTTTTTTTCCACCGTTGTAAACTTCGTCAACGGGAGAGTCGATACGCCGACGTGTCAACGAATTTATGATTGCCCTCGTAAATTCACGCACGGTGGACCGGGGAGGGCCTCTCCAGTTTATTTACATAAACGAGGAAAATTTATCTGTTTCAGTTTATTTCGGCGCAATATCCGTTTTCGAAAACGCGACGTTTCAGGAATCGGCAAACACTGTATCGGGAGGAGGAGAGAAAGGAGGGTAGAGAGGGAGGGAGGAGTGAAAAATGGGCAAGAGAGAGAGAGAGAGAGAGAGAGAGAGAGAGAGAGAGGATTCGTTTCGGT
>NW_006263452.1:307942-308465 GCF_000469605.1 Apis dorsata
TCGCCGTGCCGCGAAACCTGATAAAACGTTTCTACGTTTATTACGGTCAATTTTATATGTGTGTTTATCCGCGACACATCGATTCGCGCGTCATCGGCCTACCCGCGTCCCTCCATTATTCATAAGTTTCATCCGGATTTCTCACATTTCCCCCCTCTTCGCTCTCCTATCTTCTATCTAACGAACCGCGTAAAAAAAAGAAGAAGAAAAAAAGGAATCTCTCCTTAAGAAATGTTTTTCTTTTTATTTTTTCATCTTTTACGAGCGTATTCGTCATTCGTTTCGGGTCACGACGAACGTCGCTCGAAGAAGATTTTACGAGGGCGCCACCACTTGCGAGCCGGATGTTTGCGTTCCGCCGCTTTACGACCGGTTAACGCGGAACGGTTTACAACGAATGGGATCTATGCATACGCACCGGTGCATCTTTTCGTGCACATTTTCGACACTACCCTGTTGTTCGCTACCGTGTCCTCCTCGCTGGAAGCATCGTTGTATGTGCACCTCTGCACCAGGGACGGGA
>NW_006263452.1:308495-316801 GCF_000469605.1 Apis dorsata
GTTGGCGTTGAATTGTTAACAACGCTCGCAAGAAACAACCAACCGGACGTTGCCAACCACGGGCGTTGGACGGGCGAAATCGAGCGAGTGAGATATGCAGAGGGAAAGAAGAAGGCGAGGGGGGAAACGGGACGAGAAAAATTCGAGTTAATTAGAATACCTCCCGTGGAAATTAATAGTCCCGTGTCTGCAGCTTAGTTAGCTCGATGAACGAGACAAGATTCGGTTGAAATATCGCCGGGTATAACGAGACGAATATCGTTCCCCGTTTCGGAGAGAATTAGCCTTACCTCTTTCTCTCTCTCTCTCTCTCTCTCTCTCTTTTTCAGTGCTGTGATATCTCCGAAAATAGAAAAAAATCTAAAGGAAAAAAGGGACGGAAAAAAGCGCTTTTCACAACTGAAACGTCCGGATTCAATATTTCAGACGTCTTTCTAGGGTTTAAAAAACAACAGCTCCCAGCGAAAAGTGAGTTGGAACGAAAAAGCATCGGTTTGGACGAACGAGCGCTCTTTGGAGATCGTTAAACGACCCATTACACGTGCTTCACGTGCGATCGCGTTGTAAACGTTATTGAAAATCTCTGGGTCGAGTGGTGGCGCGAATCGCGACCACCCCTTGCTTCGTGTACCGGCCATCGATCGACCCTTGTGTTCCATCCCCCTCTCTCCCTCGCTAATGCCCCACTTTTATGGACTTCCGTAGTCTTTATTCCACTGTCGAGGATGTAGCTTTGATGTCTTTACGAGGACGTCGCTCGACCAAATAAACGAAACGAGAACATATGGAGATGGATCTTATGGGGCCGCGATCCCCGTGATTATTTCCATCCACCTTGCGATTTTTATCCATCTTCCTCCCGCGTTGATATTCATTTTCAGAAGGGAAGAAGGGAGAGGAATAGTTCTTTCGACCAAGAGATTTATACTTATATAAATTCTCGTCTCTTCCGAGATTTCCCCCCTCCATTTATTAATTTTAAGCGCATCAATTGGAATTTATTATTCGTTATTTGTAGCGCTGAATTCGATTGAAAAATTTATTTACGGTGTAATAATGGGTTTTGAATTTTCCATTCTTGGGATACGTTCATGATAATTTATAAAATGATAACTGATGGTCATAAATTGACGAATTATATCGTCGTAGATTTTAGAATCCTTTTTTAAAATGAAATAATTCTATGGATATTTTATTCCTTGTAATTTGTTATACATATAGCAGGCGAGACAGGGCGGGTAATATAATCGGACACGAGATGATTTTACACGGGGAGGGGAGACGTCAAAAAAGATTAGAATAACATTTTTTCATTTGAGGCTTCGTTTTCGAGTTGAAATTGAGTTTGAAAACTTGTCGAACACGATAGAATTTGGCCAATTTCCGACCGGATACCTACTACTGGATTATTGGTGGAAGATTATTCCACGTGCGAAAATAAAAAGCGTGGAATAACATTTTTTCTCTCTCTCTCTCTCTCTCTCTCTCTTCCTTTCTTTTTTCGAAATCAGAATATTTTTCACCTAATCTACTTGTTATCTCATCGAACGATCCACGCACATTCATCCACGCAGACTATTATTACCAAAACAAACAGTGGCGAAGTTTATATAATATATAAACACGGATAATAATCCTCGCGTATCACGATTCTCCCGTATTTACATTTAGATTTGGACGCAACACCAGACCGAATTAACAATTACGCAAGAACACGTAACCCACTACACATCCCGAATTAAATAAAATAAAATCTTCGCGATATTCCGCCCAGTTATGCCCGTCGCGTTTTTTAACGAATGAACGTGATCGGCATTCGACGAGATCGAGGGTTTTCGAAGTGACGAAATACTCGTCCACTCCCCCGCAACGATAAAACCTCTCAACTATTCAACTAAGTACGCCCATAACGGGACCATCGAAAATGAAAATCTCGAGAATACGATCGGACGATAAACGAGATCGTCGACCGGCAAAGGAGAGGATCTCGAACGATCGTGACAATGACCAAACCCACAAGATTCTTCCTTTCCCTTTCTTTCTTTATCATACCACCACCGTGGAACCACGCCTTCCTCCTCCCAAGAAGCGTGGGGAGGAGGGAAAACGCAATGATTTGTGATACGCCTCGGAGCGGAAACACGAATAGCCCGCAAGACGAATAGCTAACCTAACGTGGGATTGGGATTTTTTTAAATTTCCCCCGGGAGGGAGGGGGAAGGAATCGCGATACGTGGGAAAAACGGCGATCCAGGATCCTGGATTCTGGGCATGGATATCGCTCGATTGACCGCTCCAAGTCGAAGGATCGAGTCGAGGGGAACGTAAAAGGGGCAACGATACGGCGCGAAGTAAAGTAGAAAAGCGTCAGAAGTCTGTTTCCAAGCCCCTTTTTTTATTTACACGGGTTGTAAAATACTGGGCCGCGACACCCTTCGAGGGTGAATGTATTTAATGGACGTCGCGAAAGTGTTTTTGTATCGAGAAATCCCTATTTCGAGGGGAAACATTGACATTAAGAGCGAGGAGTCGAGCGTTAAGCCGCGCGTTCGCGGAAAATTGTAACGTTTCCCGAGCATTTCCTTTGCAATTCTGTCTTAAGATCTTTTAAGTTCCGAAGTTGGAATTTTTTTTCCAATTATTTCTGGAAAGTGGAATATTGATAAATCGAATTAATTCTCAAAATTATTTAATAGCATCGTTTCTTCGTTGAAGAATAATTTCCTGAACAATTCCACGTTTTTTAAACTTATCGTAATAAAAGAATAATTAATTTCTCAATAGTTTACGATTGAGAAATTACACGAAAATGGACAAATCATCCTATGGTAAAAATCAAACGCGCGAAACTTTCGCCAATGGAAGCATTCTCGAATATCACAACGACCGTTCGTAGCAAGAAGAAGAAGAAAGGCGTTTCGGATACGCGCGCACCGGCTGTTTCTATTTCCAGAAAGGAAATACGAGGGAGGCAACGTTACAGGAGAAAAAACGCGCTCTCGCCTCGCACCTCGTTGCAGCAAAAATAACCAAGCCACGAGAAACAATAACTCGAGCCACGCGTCGTATCCAGTTTCGCGAAACTGAGAGAATCGTTAAGAAAACATTCGTCGGTGGCAATTTCCACGCGCGGAGAGAGACACGCAAAATGGAACCGGTTCGATCGAATCGTCCATCCCCGTGGAATCGTGGGGGGAGGGAATCGGTATTTCCACGATTTGCCGGCCTGGCCGTGGACGGAATTCAGAAGAAAGACGAAGCTCCTCGAGCTTGTCTTTCGCCCCAACGATTATAGGCGAACGGGCGCGGCTCGAATTTCGCTTCTTGCACGAGCTGCATCATCCGATGCTCGCGATATTGCGTATTCCGGCCACGTATTCGACGCACTCGACGCGTATACCTTCAGGCATTCCAAACCTCCTCGAGGAGAGGAGGCGTGATCGTCGAGAAATCGTCTATGCGTTACGCAGCGAGAGAATCGCAGAGAGGCGAAAACGCCAACGGAATATTTGTTAAAACGAATGGTTTCCAAGTTTCTCGAGCGAATACCGCGAATACCACCAGCTTCCAATCGACCAGCCAATTACTCGAAATAAATTAGAAATTATTCTTGGGAATATATGATAGGGTAGTGACGAGGAGGGTGGTTGAGGGATAATCTCTGGATGGGTCCATCCAGAATGCTTCCAATCCACGTGTGGTGCACGTGAATCGAAGAAACGTCTTGGACGAGGTAAATAAATTTAAGACTCGCGTGTTTTTCCAGCGTCAGCCGGTTCTCCGGCCCGCTCTCCCTTCGACTCGATTCTTTTATTGCCCTCGGGTTTATGAGAGCCCCGCTGCTGTTTGCCGATCGAACACGCTTTTTACGTCGGCCAGAGGCCACGATTCCTCTTGGTGAATGCAAAATGCTAGCCCGCCCCCGATTTTTCTCGCCTTTGAAATATAAAAATATTCCCGATGAAAAGAAAAAAAAAATAGCATCGAGAGATCGATCAGTGGATATGATATCGCGAGCAGTAATTGTTTCGCTTCTCACCTACTGTTTCCGTTCACGCGGTGACTCATTGACAGCTGCTCGACCGATCAACGTTTAGATATATCGCGGATAGTAATCTAGGCCAGCGCTGTTTTCGAAGCGATGGCAGTTTGAAACGTCACCAAGATCGATCCAATCAAGAGAACTGAGCTAAGCGAGCAGAATCTCTTATTCTATTCTATTATAGATACATTTATATCCAAAATTTACGACTTTGGAGTTCGACAATAAAAATAAAAACTGTATATTTGGAAGCGCGATATAACAGCTAAACTAGTTCACGGAGAAATTTGTCGAAACTCTCCTCCCCCTCCTCCTTCTTCTGTTGCCTTAAAAACGATTTTGAATAAGACTTTTCGCGAATACAAATTTGACCTCCGATAAACCTCGAAATATCTACTAAATTGGAAAATGAGAAATTGGAAAATTGGCTCGATGAAGCGGTGAACAATCGAGAGATCGTTCTTCATCGCTCTTGACCCTTTCCGGAAAATTAGCAGGGATTGTATCGAGCGCTGCTCGATGATTGAAAAGTTAACGAGGGGGAGGAGAAAGCGGCTCGAGGGCGCGAATTAAAAAAGCAGTATATTTTTCAAGAGAATGGAACGAGCGCGCCACTTGGCCGCGATATGGTGATCCGATAGGAGAAGCGCGATCCGCGTCGCCGATAACCGAGTCACGAGCGGGCGTAAATCCAGAAACGAGACGGGTAACAGAGTATTATTATTCTACGCCTGTCGATCGACTATACCGCTGCCGTTGAAAGCCCTCGTCTATCCTCGACATTTGCCACGAAAAAATAGTCGGCTGTACAACACCGGAGAGGAAAACCGATCGGTGATTACCGCGAGCTCATCCGATTCCTCTCATCACGTGTATGGAATTCAATCGACTTGTCCGTCCTCCTTAATTATTTCGAGCACAGAAGAAGCTCGAAATACGTGAAATCACGCGTCTCGTTCTTGCATTTTTTTTTTTAATACGATGCTACGATGCTGATTTCTTTCAATCAGAAATAGCTTCGGATCCGAAACTGTGAGAGAATCGATGGAAAAAAGGAGATCGCGTGAAATAATTGAGCAATGAATGATCCTCCTTCCTTCTATTCATCAAATCAACCTCGTGTGTTTTTCCCATAGAACATCGATTCAACGAAACAATCAGCCAAGAATTTAACTCGCTATCGTCGCTTTAACTCCATCGAAAATTCGTCCCCCGATAAAAAGGGGTTGGAAGGGGACGGCGGAGTCGCTGGAACGAGTTGAAGGCGAGGTCCACGGGCGGAAACGGTCCAGCTTACGGGGTAATTATTTTTTCAACCGGACGGAAGGGGCGGTGAGAGGCAAGGGTGCTCTCTCTCTCCCTCTCTCCCTCTCCAAAGGTAGAACAGAAGGGTGAAAATAGAAGAGGGGAAAGGTTGAACGTACTCTGTGTCTCTCCTCTGTAAATACGCCTCGTCCAGGCGACGCGTGTACACGTGTGCGCGCCACGTTACACGCGCACGATCCACGGCACGGACAAGAGAGCGAGCTCTCGCGCGCGGCACGCAGCTGGTTTCAAGCTGGTGAAAGCAAAAGAGTACATGAAAGAAACGTTAATTACTGCATTACTGGCTAGCCAACCGTAAAATGTACTACAGCTCGCGGCGTCGTTCTAGCACTAGTGCGCCCGTAACAGCGAGGGTAAATGCGAAACAAAGTCCCCGGCCACCGGAGATGCGTCCGAATAATACGCTCCAGCTGCCTCGACGAGGAATTAAGGATAAACGAATTACGCATAGACCGTCGAACGTGCCTACCCACCGCACGGCAAATTGCACCGGTGTTTGCCCTTACCTATGACGACCACCACCCCCTTCCCTCTGCCCTATGCTCCACATGGAGGAGGCAGCAGACCCGTCGTTGTCGTCGTCGTTTCTTTTGGGGACGTCTTTTCGAGCGAACCTCGTTTAAATGGATTTTTAACGTGTATTTAATAGTGTAATAGAGGAATTTTACGTATTACATAGAGAGAAAGGAGAGAAATTTTCGTGTATACGATTTATAAATATGGTTCGAGAGAGTAGTTTAGTTGGATGCTCGTTTCTTTTCCGGTTAATTAAAAGAACTGATCGCTCCGGGGGGAAAAAGAACGGGGTTTATTATTCTTCTCTGTGTCCAATAATTCTTCTTTACGGAGAGGGGAGGGGAACGAGAAGGCTCGTTGCAGCGTGAATCCTTGCCGACCGCGTCGGCATATAAAAATAAAAGCGGCCTCTCTCGTTCGAGGATTCCGGTTCATTTCGGTCGAGGCGAAATTCGCGTAAAACGCGCGGTGCACAGCGCGTTCCGACAATAAAGCCAGCCTTAATAACTTTTTGTTTGCCAAATGGCGCGAGAGAGTGGACGATTTCGTCCGTCCTCGAATTTTCTTCCTTCTCTCTTTTCTTTCTCAAGGGGAGGAAAAAAAGGGGAAAGAGAGAAGGACAGAGGGTAATTTGAGTCTCGATGTTTGACCAATTCTTGAACAACGGACAAAGTAATAACGCGGGGAAGACCGACCCCCTCCCCTTCCAGACACCGTGGATGCCTGCTGCTGTTCCAAGGGTGGTTCGCGAGGAAAGAAAGAAAGAAAGAAAGAAAAGAAGGAGAAAAAGAAGTAAGGGCAGACTATAAAGCGGTATTAAATTGATACAGTGACTTATTTTTATTTGCCGGGGAAAAACTTCGCCGCCGAATTAATTCAAATCTATGGCCCCTTTCCCGTCCTGTGCGTATTATAAAAGTTCTTCTGCGAGCAAACTCAAACCCCGCTGCACACCCTTCGCTCTCCTCTTTCTCTCTCTCTCCCTCCCCCTTTTCACGGTGTCCCCTTTTTCTCTCTTTCTCTCTTACTTGGAGTCTGCACCCTCCCCGTACACGCACGCGTACACATGCTTATAAGCTTATAAAATCGCAGTTTTTTTTCTTTTCTTTTTTTGTATTCGCACTTGTATACGTGACTGTAACTTCAACGAGGCTCGCGTAGATGGAACACGGGGTTAAGTATGTTCAAGGATTCACCGCCCTCGGGACATGTTTTGCACGCACCAGAACGCAGCTTTTTCATAACCACGTGCCAGCGGATAAAGCACGGGGTAGGAGAGGGAGATATCCTCACCACCACGTTCCGTTTGATTTATTTACCTGGAGAGAGGCGTGCTCCCAGGCTAGACTCCTCTTCGGGGAATACCGAAGGGATAACCGAGTTATCCGAGTCGATCGTTTAATAAATAAAAGCGCGTCGATCTCGTGAAAAGTGAAACTTGAACAAGCGAGGGCGAACTTTCGTCGAAGGATATATTTTCTTCGGTCCGCGACCGAGAGACGAAGCGGAAACGGATGTGAGAAGAGGGTACGGAGCCCGAATACCGAAATAGAGAGAGAGATAGAGAGAGAAAGAAAAAAGTAAGGAGACGACCCTCGTTGGAAATACAATCACGAAGAGTAGTAGCTCGAGGGTACACGATTTACACGATCGGAGAAGATGTATTAACGAAGATAAGTAGGGGGATACCGCTTCTACCCAACTTCCGGTCGCGTAATTTCCTCGATGACGGTATGCGCCGTCACGCGTCGATCGACCCTGAGATTCGTCCAAGAATTTCTATTACGTGGAAACGCGTATTATACAACATATGAATGCAAATCCGCACGACGATCAATCGATTTCGAGTAATCGATCAAAGAAAGAAACTTTCTCGTTCAAATTAGACGGCGAAATTATCGATCGACGATATTTACAGACGAGAGTTAAACGGCAAGAAGGCCGAACCGATTTCAAGCCTCTCTGGGTGGGACCTCGAGTTGAAAGGGCTATTCAGATGAAATTGAATAAGCCTCGAAAGCCGATTGCTATTTCTATTCAAACAGTGTGCCTTACATCGGAATATCCCGACCAAGTACAAAACAAATATTAACACTGATCTATACGGTTCTATATATGTATATATATATATATATGAATAAGAAAGTGGAGAGTGGCAGGGCCTTTCATAATCGACCTTGATGGAACACGAGCACCCTGTTCGAGGAGAAGGCAAAAGAAGAGGCGCGTAACACGGACGATTGGTGCGCGGGTTTCGAGAGACGTGGCAGACTGCGAGCTCGCGAAAACACCTTTCGACCCACCCTTGAAAAATCATTAACGCGGCATATGTAACTAGAAGGGGTCGCGACATCTTTCGGTATTCGTGTCTCGGCTCCTTGGAGGACACTCGGCGCCTTTGAAAGCTCCGGGCCGCTCTCTC
>NW_006263452.1:317101-323048 GCF_000469605.1 Apis dorsata
CTCTCGGGCTGCGACGGCCGAGGCATATTGCGGATGCTGTCGAGTATTTATGGTACTTGGGGCATTATTTGTGCGTGGAGGGGTCCGTTATAGGGACGTCGAGTGCATCGCTAATATTGGCACACACTGGCGGCGCTTGGCTGAGCACAATTGGAGCGTTGTGTAAGTACAGACTGCAGCCTCATCAATTACGCGTTCAATTAGCAGAACCCCCTGGCGGAAGAAGGGGGAGAGAGAGAGAGAGAGAGAAAGAGGGAAGGAGGCAGAAGACGAGAAAAGGAGCGAGTGTTCAAAATCCGTGCCCCCTAGAATGGTGAACCGTTAAACATTCCGATTGATGATCACATTTCGAATCGTCGTATCTCTCTCCAGTTTCTATTCCCCTTTACATTTTTCTTTCGCCAGATTCGGAAGACGACTTAACTCTCCGCTCTCGATCGCAGGCTCGAGCCGGCGAAATGAGAAAAATGGAGCACGCTCGACGAGGCGAGGCGAGGCAAGAAGTGGTAATAACCACCGAGGAGGAGAGAAAGAGGAAGAAAAATATTGGGTTGCCGGGAGATTAAGCTCTTCTAAACTCATAAAGCATCATACTCTCTCTCTCTCTCCTTCTCTCTTCTGCCTCCGCGTTAAATTTATTATTCTTCTTTCGTTCTCGATTCGAGGGATGGAGCCGAGGAGGAGGAAGGAGAGAGGGAGGGACGCGCCTCCTCGACGAGACATTGTTAACGGAATGGAAAAGAGATATCCAACGCGAGAGTTTATCCAACGGTTTCTCGTCCTCCCGCTTTGGCTTATAAACCAAAAGCTAACCCCTTTCCAATGCTAATCCTCCGACCAGAGAGGTGGATCGTGAGCGCATCAATTACGAGAACGGTCGCGAACCGTGCTCATTAACGTTCCACCCCGAAATGGAACCCGACCACTTCCCGTCCTATTTTCGGGAAACCGTGCATCCGGCATATACACCGTAATCCGAGAATATTAACCGGGGCCCATTGGTAACAATATCCACGGAGTCGCGGCAGTGACTAACTGATCAAACATAGCTCGGGGTTTCCAAGAGATGGGGAGAGTCCTCCTTCTTTCCGCCTCTAATATCTAATATCGGTCGATATAACCCACGCAGGCAAAAATCTCCTGTCTTTCCTCTGTTATTGAGCAAGAATCAACTGCGAGAAACGTGCAATCTACGTACAATCCTGTCCATAAATAACTGAATGCTTTCTAATTTTTAGCTCGATTTTAACTCAAATTACACAGGATTATATATCTTTCCCTTTCGATATTAATTTTATTTTTCATAATGATCGAATCATGAGAAAATTCTTGTATAATTTCTTCTGTGATATATATTGATTAACACGATACATTAGTTTAATTGCAATAATGATATTCATTCACCGGTATATTTCTAAGTCCATCCAGTGAATTTATAAACGAAAATGCATGGAGGAGCGAAATCGTGCATTGTCCACGAGAATTGACAGTATTGCGTTTATCATCGCGAGAACGAAGCCAAAAGTAATTCTTGATACATTGCTTTCGAAGTATTTTCTGTGTGTCACGACTCCGATCGAAATATTTAATCGCAATTAGTAGCGGATTGTTTACCATGGGATCATGAGAACGCCAGTTTTTCGGTTTCCAAGAATTCTGCGTTCTCCTCTCTACCTGATGAACCCGTTTCTCTGATATCTAATGTCAATTTTTCCCTTTGGCTCGAATACGATGTTGTCTTATCGCTGCTAGATTTTCGATTCTATTTGTTTTGCAAGGAAGAACAGTCGTACGGCTGTTAAGAAGATACAAAACAAATATCGTATCGATGTTTATTTACATGTAATTATCGATGCTGGTAGCACGTATATAATAATAAATACGATTTGTTTCGATTCAACTATTTGTTTATTTCCATTAATTATATTTCTAAATTGACCGATGCAATAACCATTTAAACGGATCATCGTCGGGATGAAATAAAAGTATTTTCGTAGCGATGTTTCAACCTTTTGGGATCGCGAATATTATACAAAGAGAGGGAAGGAGGAGAGAGGGGAAAGAGAAGAAGAGAAGACGTGCTTCTGACCTGCTACCCTTCTCACCGACAAAAGAAAGGGGGTGGCACAAAAAAAGCGCATCCCGAAATACCGGCGCTGTCTTCGTGGAATTTTTATTATTGGTTTGTACCTTTGTTACCACGATCTTCTCCCCAAAAAGAATGAAAGAACAAGGGGAAGAGAGGCGAGAAAGAGGAGGATAAGGGTGGAGCGAACGTGTGACGCAACCATGCGTTGCTTCCAATACATATATCCACGTATGTCTGTTTCCTACCTCCCCTCTCCTTTTTTATCCGCTTTTCAACCGTATTGGCAATCGATAATTTTAATAAAAGTTTGCGGTAAATCGAGTCAAAAGGATCGAACAGGAGCCTCTGTACACGGACCACGAATTAACGTAGTAACATGGACTCGTACACACCTATTGTTACGCGCGCGCGCCTGTGTGTATGTACGTGTACGTGTCCGGCCAATTCGAGCCGGATAAAAATACTTTTTTCGGAAAAAAAAAAAGAAAAAAAAAGAAAAAAAATGGGAGGAAAACTCTCTCCGCCGATGGAAAGATTGATTTTTAGAGCGGTGCTTGCACAACGAGATCCCGTGGAGTTTTGCAACAAGTCCGTTTATACGAATTTGTCCAGTCTAATAAAGTATGTCTCGCACGCGACACATATGATTCCCCTCCTACTCCTCTTCCGCGACGAAACAGTGAAATATTCACCGTATAAATATGTATACGCACACGCGTCAGAATTTCAAAAATACATCTGTCCTCCCGTTTTATTTTTTTATTTTATTCTTCCAACCCGTTGAAAGTATTATTCGTGCTATTTTTTTTTTCTCTCTCTTTTCCTTTCCCTTCGAAAATTCGAATTACAATCGTGCTCGATTCCTTGTTCGTTTCAACGAGGAGAGTGGAGGAGAATTTGAGCAGTAGGATATATGTCCCGCAGGGAAGACGATACATTATGAGAAGTCGGTTCGATAAATAAGAAATAAAATAATTTTCCAATTGTTATCGCGACCGATTCAGAAACAATTTCTTGAAGTCGAGCGTGTAATGACGGCCTCCACGGGACTCCGATTATTTCCCCAAGCCCAGGCAAGCGGCAGCAGCAGCAACAGGTACGCGCGATCGGTATTTGGGAAATAAATATCTCTCGACCGGAGTTTGAGACAGTTTACAATGAGTTATTAAAATCTCAAGTGCTCCGGGAATAATTCCAGGTGAAATCCCATCCCTTCCGTTTAAACAACGATTCTTTGATTTCAACCATCCTCGTCGAAATTAGTATATTCAAGAGAGCACTCGAGCCACCATTCGAACCGGATCGTTTGAATTTAATTTCACGTTCAGGAAGCCTGCCTCGACCGATTCTTTTTTACCACCCTCCCTCTCCTTCCCCTTCTTTCTTTCTTTTAAAACGAAATGAAATAGCGGGGAAAACGTTCTCGATATTCATTAAACGAAAAATTGTAAAAAGACGAATGCAGTGGATCGTTAAATATTTGTTAACGTGCTCCTCTTAATTGTAATATCTTCGTTCCTTTCTCTTTTTTCGAGGAAAGCTTTTGCAAAGCATTTTTCCAAAACTTTCCGCGCATCGTTTCGAAGACTTTGAACAACGTTTCCCTAACCCTCTTATCTAAGTAATCCCTAGAAGCTCCCTAGATCAAGCGATCAAACTGTTCATCTCGCTTGTTAATTACTCCTTTTTTCTCTCTCTCTCTCTCTTTCTCCTCTCTTCTTTATGAAACTTCTTGTTAAAACTTCCAACTCGCGAACTCGAAATCGTTATCCCGTTTTAATGGAAATCCTCTCCTCCAATCATCAACATTTCAGTATATTTATTCCTCGTCTAACCGATAAAAGCTCCCTTCAACCGAGAATGTATTCTTCCTGTTCGAGCGAAGAATAAAGTAAACGACAAAGATTCCCTCTCTTCGAAGGAAAAGGGAAGGATTTCCACGCGAAAGACATCCGTCTCCGCTAATATATCTAGCCATCCGGGATTGTTTATGCAAACCTGGTAATACGATCGAAGCTCGGTCGTAAATAAGACGACGGCTCACTCAGGTGCGCCGTGCAACATCGCGAAGGGGATCGCGACGAGGGGGTGTGGCGAAAAGTGGTGAAAAAGCACAGCGAGCTGGTATATTTTCCCGCTGGTTGTTGCGTATCCGCGCCCTGTTGTCGCTTGGGACGATGGAAAAATCGTGTTACCGCGTGTATACCAGGCGAGGAATTTACACGAGGTGGCAAATAAAATGAAATGTGTATTACACTTAAAAAGGTAAACATGTTTTACGCGTGCTCGCCCGCCTTGTTCAACTCTCTCTCTCTCTCTCTCTCTCTCTCTCTCTATTCCACGAGAAACGGAAATATGGAAATGAATAAACAACGATATGCATACAATGGGATGGAAGAAAGGGCAAAAGCTTCGCGCCGTTTCGGTAAGGAGATATTATAGCGAGAAGAAAACAACATTATAAATTAAACGAGAATTTGAAATTTAAACGAGCCCTCCCCGGCCCTCCGCCCATTTAAAATGCGCGCGAGAAAAAGAAATCGTGCACGACGTTCGTTTCGTTGGACGAAACGGTGGGTGAAAATGTGTGCTCCAGTTATTTTCAACGGGCGGCCGCGCCCCTGAGAAACCAGCTTATTCGAATAATACAATCGGCGGCTTTGTTGAATCGGAGCAGCGCGCGGTTGCACCACCTCGACAAGATTTAAATCCCGTATAACGGCGTGACATTAAATTCCGGCTGAATGCCGGGGGAATCGTGTGAAACCAATTCTCGAAACATTTTGCATCGTGTATTATTTAACTGGAATTCAACGTTTCCGCTTTATTTCGTATAAAAATTTAACGATACGTTATATATAGGAAATTCTCAATGGATTGAAATCATGGAGGGGGAGAAAAGTAAGAAGCGTTCGTAACGTTTGATCGTGACTTTTAGTCCAGTAATTTTCGTTCCAACGAACGAAGAATGAAATTGTAACGAGTTACGGTGATAATGATTTAAAGAGATAGGAAGATTAAAAACTGGACTTTCGATAATTTCGATAATTCCGCTTTGGAAATTTGTAAATATATTAAATAAAATATCTGGAAACGAGAAACGATTTTCAATATATTTATTACATTATTATTCCCTTCATTAACAAGTTGTTTCGAAAAGCTTGAAAGTTGTCCAAAAGGATAATAATAATTGTTTCTTTTTTCTTTTATAAAAAGTTTCCTCTCTTAAAATCAAATTTAATTTGTAATCGCACGATGTTCTTTTCCCTAGATAATATAACTTTTGAACTTACTTTGAGAAACATTGAAAAATCGTAGACCGTATTACCGTAGTAGAGCAGATAATAATTTTAATTCGCTATTTTTAATTTCCTTGCCAATCCCCCTCAAGATCCTTTGGATAATTACCATTTTATTCTAACCCATTATAACTCCCATTCTTTCTCTCTGCCCCAGAAATAATAAAATAATTTTCCCTTCCCTGGCTAATCCAATTCGAAACCGTATCAAACTTCTTACGTTCTTCCACGCGTATTATTTTTCTAAACTTCGAGTTCAATTCCTCCTGAAAAAACCATATCAAAATCATTTGGACCATTATTTTCGCGAAATAAAAATCTCAATTAATTTCAATCCTAAATTCGATAATTTAATTCCTCTGCCAGAAGAATTCGCATTTCGTTCCAACTACTCCATTATTTCCGTCCCGGGGCTAAGAGAGAGTTATAAATTCCGAAATATTTTCCCTCTCCCCCACAAACTTCCAACTTCTTTCCTCGCGTTATTTCCGATCCAATTACAAAGCCGTTCGCACGGCTGTGAAGTTTACGGAGGACGTGGTCGGAAGCGATCGCGGGG
>NW_006263452.1:323287-323933 GCF_000469605.1 Apis dorsata
AAGTGGTTGCGTCTAGTTAACTTGGCGAGTCGTTCGCTCAGACACAGAGACAGTTCTGAAAGACACGCTGTCAGTGCGGGCAGGGAGCGTCGAACAAGCGCCGGCCGGGATTTAGAGTATCGATCTCGACCCCCTCTCGAATTCTGCGACTCGAAACCGGTCGCAGGCCGCGAAATGGAACGTGCGCCGCAACATAAATCTTCCTCTTCAACCGACTTTGCGAATCGTAATATCAATATCTGTTCACCTGTTGCGGCTCGGGCCTCGCGAAAACGTGGATAATTGCGATTCTCCTCGTAACAATTCACCGCGTGATTGTTTTTCCATCGATTCGAACACTATTCTTATTACACTATCGAAAAATTACCTTGAAACGTAGAGTCACCTTCTCGAATTTCTACAATGCAAATACAATTTAAAAGAAATAATCAACCCCGAAGAAACGTTAAAAGCTTTGAAATTCAAATCGATCCTCTATTCTCTCTCAAAATCGAATTCCTCTAATTCCAAACAGCGGAATTAGGGTACGAAACGGGCCCAAAATGGAATACTGGAGCGGGTCGACGCGTAAATCTTCAACGTTTGCTGTTATTATACGTGAGAGGAGGGGGGGCGTTTTGAAGCGAAAACGGCTGGTTTTCGGGGG
>NW_006263452.1:324329-331202 GCF_000469605.1 Apis dorsata
GGTGAAAGGAATTTGAACAAACTCTAATTACCAAGCGCTATAATTTCCCGTTGAAAGTGGCGGAGCGAAAAATATGCTTCGTATTTCGCCTTTGCCGCCTCGGTGGTGCTGCATTAACCCGCGCGGACACGCGTAATTCTCTGAAAATGTGGCGCGCACAAGTAGCGGAGCGGGAGTGGAGAAAGGGTCAGGAAGGAAGCAGATAATTTTGAATGAATTGAAGCGGCCGCAAGCCGAGCGACCCGACACACGGTATACACACGCGCGCATCGTCCGTCCTTTTCGCCCAAAATTACGAACGCCCTTCGCCCCGGAACACGCCGAAATGAAACAAAGCGAAAATAGGTGAGCGTTTAATTGCTTAAGGGTGTATCGAGAAGGACGAGAGAAACGTTTCTCTCGGAATAATATCGCGAATAAGCGAGCTCGTCGAAATCGGTTCGACATCGAACGAGAGACTTTTCGTTGATCGATCGAGGGAACGATCTATTTTGATCCAGCGCGTGTTCCACGGGGTGATCCCCCAAAGCGTGAAAATACGATGCGTGAAAGTATCCGGGACGAAAGCGACGCGGGCGTCGAAAGTGTCAACAGTAATTAACATTCGTTCAGCCCGCAGCGTGGAATCGGATCACGTTCGGATCCGTGTATCAATAAAGCGGCGGGAATAATACGGGATCGGGGCGACGCTGTGTCGGGCGCATCGGGCTGGAAACACGTCGCATCGAGCCGTGTCACGTGAGATTCGAGAGGATGTCGTGTTCGAGGAAAAAAAATTCATTTCCAAGATTCTTTGTCCCTTGGTGGATGGCGGTAACGCGAGTCGGTGCTCGGGACAGAGATGGATCGAGGGGGGGTGGGGAGAGACGAGGATCGAAGCCAATTCCTTCTTTCGATCCAGAGAAAAATTCTTCGAGACAGAAGATTACGAGGCAGAAATTTTCATGATTCCTTCCTCCAAAACTTCTCTTTAATCGTCACGATTATCTATCATTCGTATTAAATAATCATACTGTCAAACGTTCTTTTTCTAGAGAAATCACTGTGCCTCGAATATCAGCAAATTGCGCAATTGGAGCTGAACAACTTGACAGCGACATCGATGCGGGAAAACGAACAAACGTTCGAAGAAAAATGCACGAGCTCACTCTGCTTTGTGCTATTCCACTTTTTTACTTTTTTTTTCCCCCATTCCAAGAGAATGGAAGAAAATTTTATAATAAAATAGAAGCGACGGGTAGCTAGGATTTCCTTGGACGTGCAGCAAGAACGGAAAGAAGAATTGTTTGAGCGTACGAGCGGGGCACGGTTAAATATTTAGAGAATACTCAACATTGCGACTTCTCATCGCTATCCACACGCACAGTTGTCAATTTTTTGCGTTAAGAACGACAAACCAACGGGAAAAAATCTAGATATTTTTTTCTTTTTCCTTCAATCGCGCTAATTAATCGATCGGATCGAGAGGATGGAGAATTCATCATCTATATCGATCGAGAATGAATGCATTATCGAGCAGGAAAAGAATATCTGGAATAAAAATTGGTAACGCGCCAACTGCTTTTGGAGGGAATAGGAAACGTTTATACAACGAGCGGGTGGTATAATAATTTTTCTCCCGTTCGTTTCCTTTTTATGCCTCGTGTCCCCGTTGCGCCTCTTGCCAACTTTTCTTTGCACACGGGAGACAGAAAGAAATTCGCGATACTAATTCGCGTGGTGGGATAACAACAAAGGCGGCTCGAGGTAAGGTTAAAACCGTATTCGCGTTTCATAAAAATACGGGCTGAAAATTATAATGGAAAAATGGACACGAACGATTGCCCGAGTTTCGTTTAATTGCGATTCTCGTTCGTTCTCGTTATTCTCTCCCTCTTTTTTTTTTCCTCCTCCATTCGATTAATCGTTGAGGAAAAAAGACACACACACGTATACACGCATCGTAAGCGCAACTTTGCAATCCTTTGTCATTCGATCTTAACTAACCGCGTTTATTAATTCGATATGAAATACTCGGCAATTAATGCGACGCGTCACTCAAGCAGCTTTCATCGAACGAATTTCAACTTCGTGTCAACCCTTCCCCCCGTTGAAAACAGAGGCATTTAATGACCTGTAATCGCCGAAACGTGGACATAATTTAAAACGATATTATTTTTCCCCTCGAAATTCTGTCGGCGGGCGCAAACTCTGTCGTCAATGGGAAATTGATTAAACGTACCGATTTAATACGTCCATGTAATTTAGCCGAAATTTAGTTGGAGAATATATATATATAGCAACGCAGTCTCTTCGTGTTTTTATTAAATTAAAAATTTTAATTTCCATTTTTTCCCGATCCATACACCGAGACTCTCAACCCCCTCTCGTTTCTTTCAACAAGCCGAGTTACGCTTATAAATTCGCTTTCCGTATAAACTATCGGTAGGTACTATGAATTCGGCTTTATATCTTGTTCACAAATCTCCTTTTTATCCCGGAAATGGGTCAACGAGAAGCTTTTCTTTTATCACGTGATCCATTTTACTCGCGCGCAGAATTAGTTAAAAAAAAAAAAAAATCGAAACGGCAGGAACAAGACTCGTTTCGTGAAACGTTTCTTTGACCACGAGTTGATTCCATTCCACACTCAAAAGTTTCACCTATTTGTTACACTCGCAAGGGTGTAATCACCCACGTGAAATTGATACCAAGAAGAGCAACGAAAATTGGTAATGATCCACGATTAATAGGAAATTAGGAAAACTCTTTTCCAGCTGTATATTCCAGTGGAAAAAATTATTACGATTCGAATAACAGTTCCTCTTTACACGACACATTTAAAAATGGAACGATCTCGAGGGAAGCTCTGGACTCGCGAAATGTCAGGGCTCTCCGTGGCGTCAATTGTCAAAACGACCCGATAATAAAACTCTACGTATAGTTTGTCACCAGCTACGTGTGTTCACGCCTATGCGTGGGCGATGCGTGTTCCATGCCGCGAAGATAACCCGGGTCGTCTCGAGGCCAAGAATAAGAGGATCGCGTGTCATTGGTTCCGGCGACCCATTACGGCCTCCCATAAAAAAAAGAACGGTTTGATAATGCCACGGATAATCTATCTACTCGGCTCTTTTATAGGGAAGAATGGGTTGATAATAGGAAATCGATTTACCGCGTTACAGAAGGAACCTCGGGGCCACCCCTCGATTCGTTCCATCTTCCTCGTATCTCCGCGTTCAAACTCTCCGAGTATTACAAACGACTGGAGTCGGGTGGCAACCCAACTGGTTTTTCCTCTCCTCGTTTCTGTATGCGGACAATGGCGGGCCAGCTATTTCCACGGAGAATAATATTTTACGCCAAGTCACCCCAAAGGTCGGGCGATCGGTTCTTGTTTTTCCACGCGTGTCCAACAGCATCCTGGTTATGTTCCATGCGCGTATCGCACTCGCCACCGATTCGATACCCGATAAATAATCGGATTGGACGGACCGATAATTTTTAGGATAATAACGGCGACAATAGGACGCCGTCCTCGACTCGTGCGGTTTATGGGGAGGAGGAATTCGGAACAAGTACGTATGCCAGTCGAGCAATAAAAATACCATCAATTTTCGATTTCGTGGAAAAATAAAGTAATTCCTAGCGTCGATTCTCTGCTCGTCGATGGAATAAACTCGCCGATCGAATTAATTGTGATTCCAATTGATAAAAGGGAGCAATTTCGTATCCTTATCAATTTTCTCTTCGCTTTGCATTTTCCCGAACTACGAAGAGAGGGGGAAGGTTGGACGTGGAAGAAGACGACGGATAAGTCGATGGGAAAAAATTACGTCGGATAGGTGACGGCTTGGTTCCTTTCATAAACCGTCCCAAGTGTCGTAAATTCGAAGCGAGAAAGAGGGAGGGAGGGGGGATTCATATCGCGCGGATTTATCTCAGTCGACGACGAGCCGCGTCCGCTTCTGCAATCAAAGAGGAGCTAGAAGATAAAATGCTGAATCCTGAAAGCCGATTATCCTATCCCTCCACGTGCGTATCCCGTTGCAATTTCCTCAGGAACGAACAATCCGCGTGTTCGTTCGTCAACGTCATTAATACCGCCATATATCCATCCGCATCATCCGTAATGACCAAGCTGGATCGTGGACAAAGGCGGCGCACACCCTCTCCGCGCGATATCGAAGTCAATTAATTTCTTAGGGTGCGCTCTTCATTTAGAAACCCGCCCCTTCCTTTATCGCGTGGAACAGGGTTAGCAGGCGAAAATGTGCCGTGTCACGCGTTGACGATCCACCAACGAGATACTGCAATACCGGTTAACGTGCTTCGAGCCACTTCGTTCTCAAGCTCGAACCGTTTAACGGGAAGGAAATTTTACGGGTCGAACATTTTCTAACGATTAGATAACGGAGATGGGATCAAGTTTGATTACGTTCAAATTCAAATCGAGTTCGAAGATGCACAAGATTCTGAGAACGAATTTTTTTTTTTTTTGGTTTACAATCTCGTTAAAAATACAGAGGCATTTCTAAGGAAACTCAGTGAATAACGTCATTTTTCATTGAAGATATTACGATTTCGAGATCGAGATTCAAGAAAAATTCTGTCCGTGAAGCTTCCTAGCTTTCTGAGTTTTCCGAAAACAACGATGTAACCAAGCCAAGAGAGTGGTTATACGGTTAAACGGGCTTAAGGGATTAATCTTTAGCAGTCAATTTAGCACGTGGCAGAAGTTGGATAAAGTCCGGCGCGTCCGGGAGCGCGCAAGCCTCGAGTTACCCAGCTAAGCTAACAATAATTTAATCACATTCAATAGGAGCGCTACGACCGTTGTTCCCGGATTAGAATTCAAGTAGAGATTAATACTTGAGGGACATACTTGTACATAGGAGGCGAAACACTCCTCGAAATTTCGACGGAGTCCGATAATAGATCGATTAAAATTTATACCCATTAAATGCCGAAAACTCGAAGGAAACTGGGTTGAACACGCACCGTGACCCAATGACCCAGTGCACCGATCTAGCAAAGAAATCTTTGCAAACTACCCCGGGCTGCTTAACCCTCGACATCACCACCTCGACGCTCTCCCTTTTCTCCTCGGACGAGCGTAATTAGCCCCGGTGTGAAACCCGCCCTCAAGGCGTTCCTCAGAGCTTGTGTCCTTATCGTGAACTGGCGCAACCAAGGCCTACGAAATCTCCTCTCCTCAAATCGAGTTTCCCCCGAACGAGATTTTAAGGGATTGGGGAGAAAGGGGAGGGGGAGAGACGATGCTTCGTGGTTGGAAAAACCGCGACCACCAAAAGGAGGGAAAGAGAAAAAAAGTAGGGAGGAGACGTGGTTGGAAAGGAGACCGAGGTTTAGAAAGGATAGAGGAGACGGGGAGGAGGTTAAAGTGATTGCGAAAAGGGGGTCACGGGGAAAATGGGCTACGTTGGGTTTAATAGAGTGAGCCATGATGGATGACGCCTGATCGATATTACTTCTTCCTTTCCTTTCCTGTATCTATCTATACGCGAATATCTCCCCGACATTTGGCAAGTTGCGGCGAAACGTGCGCCGTGAGGGGTGGGAGGGGGCCGCATGCCGGACATTTTCCACGCTGGACGCGTACACGTGCGCGCTGAGGAGGAGGGTTGGCCGCGGCTCCGTTATTACGGCAAGTCTTATGGACGGTAGACGTCGGCCAAGAATTCGTAATACCGGCGTCCGCGTCTCGTTCGTGTCCGTTTGGGGGATAAGAGGGGGGCTCGGATAAGCGCCGTTTTCCTGGCCAACGATAATTGTCGCGGGGATGGAATTCCTTCGCGCAAGAAATCCCGGGTAATGAGTTATACAATTTCGTGCCGAGCCACGTGTATCAAACCCGATGATATTGCGGCACGCGGCAAAGAAATTCTTTCTTTTTTCTGCGTCATTCTTCGTGGAAATAAGTAGCAACGATATTCCAGAGTTCTTGGAATATTCTAATCCGCGTTGATGTTCTATTCCTAGGATAAAATTTTGGACGAGTCGCGTTCGAAAAAAAGAAATGAGCAGAGAACAAAGGTGGATATCGCGCGGTGAAGAAAGGTAATTCTCGACGAGACGAGAAACCTCGTAGGCGAAGAGGAAGAGGAGTAAAGAAACCAGAGGGACGTAGATTGCATGCAGAACGAGAGTTGGAGAAAAATAACGGCTAGTTTAGAGAGATGCTGGGCTAACGTTCGAGCGTATCGAAGCTCGTGCGAGAAGTTGGCGAGCCGCCGTTGGGACGCTCGAAAGAGGTCCCCGCGCGACGACAGCGGCGGATCGACGCGATATAAAGTTACTCGAAATTACATCTGCATATTATTTCAATTTTGTAGATTGTTTAACTGCAGTAACGCCCCGGATACGAGTGGGGAACTCGAGGCAAAGTTTTCTTAGGATAATCTCCTGCTAAGGTGAGGGCGCGGAGCGTGGCGCAGAGCACCCTCCCTCATCTCCCCTTCTTCCACCGCCAACTCGCCGCATCTCATTGACTGCGGAAGGAATTTGTTGGACCCGACCTCCGTGGCCCACCCTTCGTCTCCTCTGTCTAAAATTAATTTAGTGGCTGCCATCGTCGGTGGAGAGAGGAGGGAGAGAGAAAAATACAGAAGAGAGGAGCTCAACGAGCCGCGAAGCGAATAAATAAGTGGCGGTCGACGGGCCGTATCGATGCGGCGCTGTTACGAAACGCTGCACGCGAAAAACTGCGCGAGAAAAATGTTTGCAGTTTTCCGCGAACCTCTTCTGCGACGACCAATAAACAGCCGCGGTCGAAAAACAAGTCGAACCCGGGCGTAAATCATCGAACGAGTTTGCATCGGATCGGTCGTGGAGGGGAAAAAAAAAAAAAAAAGAAAAGAAAAAAAAAAAAAA
>NW_006263452.1:331232-331938 GCF_000469605.1 Apis dorsata
GGAAATATATTATTCGCGTCGAGCGGTCTTACAGGGCAATAAAAGTAAGGACGAAGTAGAACTCTCGTTGAATATTCGCTCGTTACACCCACGATCCTCGCGATGAAATATCCTATCTCTACTTCTTAATCGAAAAACTTTTTCAACCGTGGTGGATACGTGTGTACGTCTTGCTTGTTCTTCTTTGTTTCCTTTTTTTTCTTCTTCCTCCTCCTCCTACCCCTCTTCTCCTCGAGAACGATATCGTATCACGAGGGTGTATATTTTCGGGGTAAACCTTAAAGCCAGGTGATACACGCGCCACGCCTTCAAAAACATTATTTCGACGAAACCGCGCGTCTAAGGGGGGAAGAAAGGCAAGTCGATATACATATATACATATATATATATGTATATATAACACGATCTTCAATTTCAATTTGCAGGAGCGTACACTTATCAGGGCGTGTCGGGTTTGACGTTTGACGGAATAGAAGTACATTCGAGATTAATTCTCGCGCCTCTCGGCATTTTGATCGGCGGTATACGGAGGGAGAGGCAAAATAACTTGGAACACCTCTTCCTCCCCTCGTTGCATCCGTGGCGAGCGAACGAGTCTTGGCCTTTCGAGGAGGAACGAGAAGAAGTCTAAGGGTGGTTGAGAGAACGGAGGGAGGGGGAAGAAAAAAGGAGGAAGAAGAAAAAGAGAGGCGGGAGGGTGGGCAGT
>NW_006263452.1:332416-335352 GCF_000469605.1 Apis dorsata
CGTTTGTATCAATTTACCCGAGCTACCCTCACGCCCACCGACTCGCTTCAGATTTAATCTAATGCCACGTCGAGAAGGGTAATTCATTAAACAAAGATCCCAACCTACCAGAGGCTCGCCTCCGGGGAATAGCCGCCGAGATTCGCGCGATTCCACGAAAAATAAATAATTAAATTCACCGAATTCCGCCCGAAATCACGCGTTCCCGTGGAAACGAAAAAACCGATTCGCGTTGGATAAATTTAATTTCAACGTCTTCAACGAGTCGAGTCTCGACGGATTCCTCGTTTCAATGGTTGCTAATATGATTGTTCGGCGTTTTAAAAAAATTTGTAATCTTCGAGAGAGGGATGAATGGGGAATCTAAATAAATAAAGAAGCTGCGCCGGGTTCCAACAAAAGCGGATCCTTAATTTTGAGTAATCCCTGCTTCGCGATATCTCATGTTTCTCTCTCTTTCTCTCTCTCTGTATGGATGGTATGCTTCGGGTCTCTCTTCAATTAAAACTTGTTGCAAGGAATCGAGTTGTTTACTTAGGATTAAGATGCTTCAAAAGAAATTATTCCATTCTTGTAACGGAGGAACGATTTCAACAACGATGCCTGCTTTCTTTGTTAAGTAATCCCTTTGTAAGCTACGTTTCTATTTTAATCGAATTATATGTAACTTTTCCACGCTCCGTCTTCGAGAGATATTTTTAAACTGGGTCGACGTTGAAAAAACATTTTGCCCGTCTCGATAGAATTGTTATAATTTTTAATGTAATTTTCGCAAGTTTATCTCTTTTTTCTTTTTTTTTTTTTTTAAATCAGATCGATGCTGCAGAACGAATATCGGCTTGATTAATTCGAGGAAAACGATATTATGAGCAACCCCTGATATTTATAACATCCACGATGGTTTTTATTGCGTATAGTACGATAATATCGATGCTTCGAGGATTATCCCGTATAGGTTTCCGGGTATTATCCGGCAGTTTCCGTCCGATTCGCTTTTCCTCCATTTTTTCAGACACATTGCTGTATATCGGATGGTGCGGGACGGACGAGTGGTAGCGATGAAAAAAGAAAAAAGAAAAAAGGGTTTCGATATATATCCCTACTTGGATAGGCAGAAAGAAGATATTTTTCCATCGTTGAATTTCTTTCAAAGCTTTTCGGTCACGATCGAGGAAAGGAGGGAGGGGGAAAAAACGGAAGATACGAGAGAGTTTGGCCGGAAGATGAGAGCGGGCCAAGTTCGGTGAAAAAGGCTTTTCGAAAATTGGAAACGCGTACGTGAGATGGAAGAGCTCTAGGAAGAGGAGAAATCTTAAATCGTGAATCACCAACTCGAATCGGTTGAAATTAGAAAACTTTAATTAGCCACGTTTCTGGTCCAGATCCATAATCTGCTATGATGAATCAAAATATATTCCCTGCGGGAACAAAATATTCCTTTTGAACGGCTCGTTAAATTTCTCCACTCTGTTTCTCTACGAAAAACTTGTCCAATAGATCACGATAAACTTCCTGCAATTCCCTCCGTTTACGAGATTATCCGCGAGAGAAGAAAGGAAGGAAGAATAAAATTGTACAAAATACTATAAACTGACGTGAATCTATAAAATTGTATTGTTTAGCTTTACAAAATTCCAAAATTCTTTTTATACCACATTTAACAAACCTCTAACTCGTCGAGTAAATTATTTGATCCAATATTAAAGGACGATCGAATAATTTTCGTCAACGTATCTATAAATATAACAGTAACCCGTTATTTCGTCACGAAAATCTCTTAAATTCGACAGAGCAATGCGTGGTTGGATGGATCGGGAGTATCGAGAGCGAAAATTTCAATATCCAAAACCGTAAACCCGGCGACCATATAAATTTCTATGGAATATTCGCGAGCATTCGGCGAAACGGTTAACAGGGTGAAACGTTAAAACGAAGCCATTATCGTTAAATAATTTAATGGTTCGGGAAGCCGCGCCAGCGTAACCCGAATTCTCGCATAAATTTCGCGACCGCGTAATTTCCGGTGACTAGCGGGTATCACCTTCCATAAAAATGGCCCAACTCCGGAGAGAAAGAGAAAGAGAATCGCGTTCTCCTCTCGTTCGATATCGCGCCTCTCGAATCCTCGCGACGGCCGTATCACAGGGAAAGATAATATTAAGCTTGTACGAGTCTCTACGATCGTCTTAATACCGTATTTGCTTTAATTTTAATTTCAGCCGTCCGCCAGACAGCCCACTCCAACCGAGAGGTAGCTATAAGAGAGAAAGAAGAGCGAGCTAGCCAACGGAGGGCACCGTGGCAATTATGATAATATCTTGATCCGATAATGGGACACGGTCTTATTCTTTACGAATCGTCGCGGGGTGGCCGAGGAGGGGGCGAGGGGTGTAGCAGCGGCGCCGATTTCACGCTCGAGAACTCCGGGAATGGAGCTGGCAAAGAGGAATTAAGACCTCGCGGAGGTCTCCTCTGCCACGTTTCCACGGCGCAGAAAGAGCCACCGGTGCGAGAAAGAGAAAGAGAGAGAGCGGATTCGAATACGAGGGATCGTGGCCGAACGTGGCGAGAAAGATGGCGAGAGGACGAAACGTGGGGGGTGGAGTGAAACGGAAATGAAGGGGGAAATAGGGGCGAGAGAAGGAGAGAAGGAGGAAGAGACGCGGAGGGACGAGGTGGAGCGAAAGTGCCGGAGGGGAGTGGAGCAGAACGAGGGGGTCAGGGCGAAGGGATATTATACTTGCTCTGTCGTCGGCTCTTTGTTTATATTCCCAGGACAGGGAACGGGGACGGGCCGTTTGACATGTCGCCGCTTGCAAAGATGTTAAGGGACAAAAGGGGTAAAACCTTAGGCCGTCCACCCCTCGTCTCCCGCGTGCTAAGGAACTGCGGCCTCCGTCTCGGACGGAACGGTTTCTCGCGGCCATTGAAAACGC
>NW_006263452.1:335526-337990 GCF_000469605.1 Apis dorsata
AGCTGCCGCTCGTACGCGCTCCTAAGTGCCATATCATTATGCCGCCGGATAATGAAACCCTCGCGAAGTGTCGGTGGGATAAGTAGCTTCCTACGTTTCACGGAACGGACCTACCGCTTTTTCGGTTCGGCCTCGAAGCAGGAACCGGCGGGGTTCCTTTTTGAGAAAGAAATACGGAAACGACCAGCGGTGTTGTACCAGAAAACGATTTAACCGGCAGCTGAGGAATCTCACGAGACTTTCCTTGTTCCACGCTCGCTGATTTAACGTTTCTTATTCCAATTTCTTAATTCCGCGAAACCCTGTATCCGCAACGATGTATTCAATTTATTAATACGCATTCGATCGCGTTGCGTAAAGATGTAACAAAGGCTTGCCTTTTCCTTTCCCCCAAAGTAAAACAAATTCGAAAGTCCGTGAAAATCTGAAAATCGAGCTACGTGTATACTAATCTTCCACTACTTGGATATCTCATCGCTAAGCGATATTAGAGAACGGCGACTCGTATAATTAAAGTGACCGATGCCACGCGTGACACGGCCGCCCATGCCCCGTAATTTACCCTCAATCTTCGGATAATACACGATCCGAGTAATCTGGCACCGCGGATCAGCCCCATAACTAGAAATAACTCTCGACGTGCACCGATCTCTGCATCCCCCACCCACCCCCTCTCCCGGCAAGAAGAGAATATCTTCCGTCGAATAACTTCGAACAACGTGTCCCCTCCGTTGACACTTCATTATCTTGAAATAATTAATTCCTATCTGGTAACGAGGTACCGGTGTCGTTAAAGTCCGTGACACTCGTAATACGCCCGGTTAATGATATCCATATCGCGGCCGGGTAGCTCGTGTGCACGTATCATAAGCTGACGTGAGATGTACAGCTTTAAATATTTCACTCCGAACTCTCTCCGTGCACCATCGACCGAAACACAAACCGGGCTTCCGTTAAAAAAATTCCACTCCCGTCGTTTCGTTCCTCTTTCCTCTTTTTCACCCGTTTCGCCCCTCTCTTTCTTTTCTTCTTTTTTTTCCCCCCTCCTCCTTTTCCTCCCGATAAATTCGCAAAACTACGCTGACGTTCGAGCTGTCAAGCTTTCTCGAGATCTATATCTCGCTCGTTTATCGAATTCTCGTTTCTGGATCGTTTCGCCGAGGTAATCTCGGCGAACTGTTAATTTATGCATGACTTTTTCCACGGTGTCAGCTACAGGTTTTCTCGATATCCTCGGCCTCCTCTTTCGCCTGGTTATCGGAAGTTCCGTTCACCCGAAATCTAGGAATTTACGATTAAACTAAGAGAAGTTTAATCGCGATCTCGACAATGTTCGCGGCAACAAGTACAGCACCGATATCTAAGCATCTATCAGGACGCGCTGGCAAATTCCATTCTCCTGACCCGATTCCATCCAGGGTAATAAGTAATCCCCCTCGAAGAAGGTGAAGAGAGGGGGAGGGTGAAGACTTGTCGAGGGTTAATGGAATTCTTTTCACGCCTTACCCGTTTTAATCCCGGTTTTTTCAGATTGGTAAATCCGCGGGAAACAGGGGGTGAAATCTGAATGCGCGCGATTTCCATCCAACGTTGTTATTAACGCGATTCACGCGGTCGAAATGAGACTGTCCGTTTAGGTAAATTCGAGCAAATTGCGACTCTCTGGCTAGTCGAACGCTTTATTACCGGGGAAAATCTCGGGAGAAAAAGGAAAATAGAAGAGGAGGCCCGACTAAATACCAGTAATTAAAACCTCGAGGTTTCTCTTCTCACCGTTTATTTCATATTCGCTCGAAGCGAGCCTGCATTCGTCGTTGCACCCTCGTATTGTATGGATATAACGGTTGCTATAGCGGGTCAAATTCTGCTCTCGTATGTAACCGCGCGACAATTCGTCCTTATGCAACCTAACTCAAGAACAGAAGCGATCCAAGTTTCCCCATACATTCACATCCGCGGTATTCGTTTCAAGGATTGAATGCAATGCTTAAAAACAGTGATGAATTTTGTATCGCGAATCTACTTGCGAATCTACGTCCAGATCTTGGTTATCGAAGATTTTTTTAAGAAAGATCCCTCGTTTCGTTCTGTTATTCCGCATTGAATAAGAATTGTACGGTAATTCGTTACGCTTCTTACCACGTGAAAATTGAAAATCCTTAACCCTTAATTAAAACGAAATGTCCCGTAACTAACGCTAATTTCTAACAACGTGTTCGAATACATTTCCCCTGGTTCGGTACGCTCCAGATTGGAAGGATGGAACGACGAAAGGGGAAAAAAGAGGAAAAAAGGAATCGGATCGAAGGCGAGACGGGGGAAAAACGAGACAGCGCAGCGGTTCATTGGAAAGGGAAACCGCGAGTACGCGAGCCCGTTTCGTTCCGCAGCTGTTGCCAGAGGCCTTGTGCGTTACGACTGCACAGTTTGTTCGCTCGCCGCCATCGCTGCCACTATCGCGCGC
>NW_006263452.1:338214-343295 GCF_000469605.1 Apis dorsata
AGGGGTGAGGAGGGTGGCTCTAATGAAAGGAGTTTATTAGGGCGCGCGCCGGAGGAAGCGTGCAAGGGTGGATTTGCATCCCTTATGCGTAATTTCGCTTCGATATTAGATTAGTCGGCCCCGCGTTATCCGCGCCTCCGAATTACGACGCACCTCTCCTCTGATTAGGCCGAATCCTCTTTCTCCCTCCCCTTCTCCCAACCGTCGTCGCCCCTCCGTCTTTTTCACCTCGCGGAATAAAAGCTGGCGATGGCCCATTGTCTCTGAAATTAGCCGACTCCATGGATGCCGCGCGAGGCGAGGAGGACCCGGCGCTCCACCGAGAAAAATCGATGTTTCCTGTTGTCGTCGCGCGCTTTTGTCGAGACTTACCTCCATCAGAATCGGTGGAATCGGTGAAACAGGACGAGAGGAGAAGAGCCACGTTTATCCGAGTATAAACCATAGGCTTCCTCCAACGATTCGTTCCTCCCCGAATGAAAGCGGAGGAATTTCCACGGCGCGGGTAATTCGACGCTTCTCCCTTCCCCTCTCCTCGAGTATCGCGCGCGCCTCTTTGAAACTCGTTCGTTCTGTATTCCATTAGATCTCTGTTGGTGCAAAAGGTGAAACCGTGACCTCGCGACGAGAGACGAAGAAGCGGAGGAAGACGAAGGGAGGAGTGGTCTCCTCGGATTCCGTTGAACTTTATCAGCCCCGTTCGCGGGGGAGAGGACAGCGCCGTTTGGATTTAAAACGAGACGAGATATTTTTAGAATCGCTGGACCGTTTCCTCGGCCAAAGTGTTCCCATCGATCCAGCGTTTATAGCGCCGTTTATACGTGGACGCGTGCATTTCCCCATTCTAGCGAGCCGTATAAACGATCCACGACGATCGTCATCGTCGTCGAGAAAGGTTTTTTGGAAATCGTTATGATTGCCGCGACGACGTTCGATTTTCGTATAATGGGCGCGGACACGCCCTGCCATCGACGAGCCAGACACCGAAAGAATTCCATCAAACGCGGTTCCAGAAACGCGGTTCTCTTCGCGAAGAAGGCGTTACGGTATCGGTCTCGAGACCGAAATTGTTGCACGTTTCCGCCGACCGATTCCTTCCAATAAAGCTACACGCGCCGCCGTCTCGTTCACCGACGCCGTATTTCAAGATGTATCTACGGCGTACGTGCTCCGGGATCGTAAACAATCTTTCATCGCGCGCCTCCCCTTGTTTCGATCCGTTTAAATGTTTGCTCACGCGATCCGTCGAGTTGCAATAAGCAAATACGAGAGAAAGAGAGAGAGAAAGGAGAGAAGGGGAGGTAGGTATCGCGAAACTGGCGGTGAAGGTTGGATGAAAGGGGATGAAAGAAGGGAAAAATTGAAGGGAAATTCGTTTCGATATTTACCGGATAGCGGAAAAAATCCTGGCGCGCAATCTGCTCCAGGTAAATAATAATGAATGGCTATCGATTGGCCGGTCAGCGAGCCTGTGGATACATAGAATTACGGATCGAGGAGAGTTCTGAATTTAACGTTTTTTGAATGATACGCGTGCATAAGTTTCGATTCTCGACGATTGGTGGAGAGAGAAGAAAATTTTGTACGAAAATTAAATCTATTATGTTCTTAGCTATGATAAGTCGATAAGTTAATCGTTTGATTATTAAAATTGCGAGATCGAAATAAGGGTTGCAAGAATCGAATCAAAAAAAAGTCAACCTAATTTATAAATCTTTCACCCTCCTGTCGGCGATCTTCGATATATATATATGCACATGTGAACATCGTATCCAAACGTAAAAATTTGTTTAAGACGTAGGAAAAGACAAACTATCTATCTACTACTACGTGTCGTGCGATGCGAAAGATAAACGCATAAGAGCGCGAGATTGTTTAAAGAGGCAGAGGGTAACGTACACAAGAACCTCCTTAAGTGGTTTCAACGCGTGGTAGTTCGAAGTAGTTTCGAACGTGTAAGCTCTTCATCTCGCTTCGCATATACGTTACGAATTCTCGACACAAAATTTCTAAATCGTGCTTATCTATATAATAATGTCCATAGAAATCCATAAAGCAAAGTAACTTCGTCATAAAGGATACTAAAGAATTCTATCGACGATTTCTGAACAATATGGTCGAGGATCGGTCTATCGCGTATCGATAATCGTTATCAGAGAAGAATTCCCCCAGAAACGTTTCCATTTACCGGAATCTTCAAACCCAATAACGCACAAAAGATCTTTGGCGAATTCTTACCTGTTCGTTCGAAGCAGCAGCGCCGTCTCACCACCCGTCCCCGCTCCATGCTGTTCGACGTAGTTGATCCTCATTGTCGTGTAGGCCACGATCAATTGAAAGAGCTCACAGCGGTGAATGTCCACCGATATCAAGTTTCCGGTTAAATGTCGCTCAGGTTGTACCGGTGCAGCTTGAAAGAGGGATTCGTCGCGCTGAAACCAGATCATGCACGCTCGTATAGTTGCATTCGACGCGCGTTCTACGCGACAAATTAACAATCTAGTATTGCTGACGAAAAAAAAAAGAAAAAAAAAGGTTGTACGAAACCGCGCGGTTTACAATCGAAAAGAATTTTATCACGGATCCGATTCACAGGTTTTTTTTACCACACTTTGTTCGATTCTACACACAGAGGATCGAAATACATTTGATATTCGACGAGTCTCTCCCCCCCGTTTCCTCGAAATGGAGATAAATTTTCGTGTTGTCTTTCGAATCAGCGTTTATAACAGCTCGTTTGCCAATCTTTCGATTAATGCCGTCACGCCGGCAATTTATCGTGAAAGGAGAGGAGAAAGATGAAATTCGAAACGAAAGTCCGTTCCCGGCGAGAAATCGGTTTGAATCGAACGAATGGCGATGGAGCCGGGGGCAGACGTTTGGAATTCGAGGTAGAGACACGCGGTTCTAACAAAAAGGGGATCCATTCCCCTTGAATCGATCCGACTTGCATCAATCGGATCGGGTGCACGAGTAAAAAATTGCACGCACGCGAATCGATCTTTCCCCTCGAGGTTTTGTTCTTCGTCGCAGGTGGACGATTTAACGAGCCGGCGCGGCCACGGACGAACGACGATGTTTCACGAAATAGCACGATAAATTTAATATCGTGCGGTGTACCGGCCACGCTCTTTTTCCTTTCTCAAAAATCATAACTATGCAGAAAGATCGAATATTTTCGATTCGAGGAAATCCTCACGAATGTGAGGAGAAAGAGAAAAAAAAAGAAAATTCGAAATTAACCTAAATTTCTTATCCAATTATTTGAAAATCAAATCAAAATCTTTGATTTGAAAAAACGAAAGCGAACGTCGTACGAAAAAAAATCGATCCAAGATATATACACCGATTAATTTCCAGTACACTTGGCAAAAATATTATTCCAAAATTTTACCGTGCATTGCGACGTGGGCGAAATTTAAAAGTTAAATTAACCGGGAGAAAGGTTGAAGTTGTTTCTGCGAAGAAAGCCGAGAGTTCACGCGATGCCGATGGTCAATCTTCTTAAACAGGACAACTACTGCGGGAAGCGGTTGTCTCATTTGCCGCATCCGGGTAGTTCGTTCCGCCCGTGTATCGTGGAAAATTCCGCGTCGAAATGCGGTTGTTTGAAAGTGTTGCGCCTTCTGCAGCGCGAAAACCTTCTTTTATTCGCGAAAACTTTTCGCCCGTGTACCGTATACGTAACACGTCGCGATGCACAGTAAAATTTTACCACGTCTCCCTTCCTGTTTTTCCCCTCCCCTCTCGCTCTTCTCGCATGGACGTAAAAACAATTGCGGTTGGATGTAGCCACGGTATGATAACCATTAATTCTCCCACACCCCGCTATCCCCCCTGTGTAAACTCGAAAGAAACACAGACGCGCCGTACATTTTCAACGAAGAGTCGACGAAATTGCGTTTTGGGGAAATTTTTTTTAGAAGACTTTGGGTTGACGGGAGATCGAGAAAAGCCAGATCGTCGTAAAGATCATATACCTCGAAAATACCGATACTTTCTCAACGTCTCGCGGAGTTTTCAATCTTCTTTTCCGCCCCTCAACCCTTTACTTAACTCGACGTCTACGATCTTTCAATAAATACCACCGAGCGTTTCAATATTGAAACACAGCCGCGGACTGATTGCCAATTACTTTCTTTTTCCCTTCCAATTTGTGTCTCTCTTTCTTATTTTCGCTCTTATTTCTCATTGTCCGTTTGCTTGTCTTGTATTTGGAAGGGAACAAGAGAGCAAGAGAGTAAGAATAATTGCTTAAATATATCTCGATTTTCTGTATATAAATTGAAGATATATATATCACAACCTACTTGAAATATTAGAATTGTACATGTACATTTATTACATTTTTTCTATTAAAAATACTTTTGATATGAGGGACGAAGGGATCGAATTTCGAGTATAAGAGCTTTTACGAACGCGAAATTCACGAAAACAAGGTCTCGATACACGCTATCGGCCATCTTGTTCTCGTATCGAGATTCGAAAATTAGAATGTTTTCCCAGACTGGGTGAAATGGAAGGTAGCACAGGCCAGGTGTTCGCGATACCTACACGATATTCGTTTTATATTCGCTTTTTCCTTCGTATCGCGACCACCCCGAACAACAAACTTGTTTGACAAAGAGCAATGAACGAAGGTGTGGGCGTTTCGCGTTGGCCGTAGATTTTTCGACGGGGCATAGGGTTGAAATACAGCTGGCAGCCGGGAAAAATCCAATGTAAATCAAATCGTCGTAAAGCACGCCGTGTTCTCCGACACATTATAGAGAGAGACGGCTCGACAACGTTCCTCGTGTAGGATATTTTTGAACGTCATAGATCGACGCCGCTATATGGTCTGTTAAAAGCGAGAATCGAAAGGCTTTCGATACGAAACGGCAAATGTTTTTCGGACTTCTCCGCTCGTATTTCGTAAAAACTATGCGACCAAATCGATGTTCCCTGTACTTTTAACTGTACATTCGTTATTTTAACGAACGCGAGAAACACGAGCAAGTTTTTATACGCTTTAAGGATCGTCAAATCAACGACATCGGGAAAGGGATATATGTTTTTTTTTTTTTTTTTTTTTTTTTTTT
>NW_006263452.1:343466-351219 GCF_000469605.1 Apis dorsata
CTCGTCTCGAATCTGATGGTACTGCGGAATCGTGAAAGTTCGGTGTACAGATCGGAACTTCGTGTTTCGAATGATATCTAGGTGTCTAATTTTGGCCGTATTATACGTAATATCGTAATAATTTAGCGGGGGTTTCAGTGGCGTAATTAGCGAACAGTTAGATGCGCATATTAATGAAGCTAAAGGATAGAATTTATGCGTCTTTGAAATTTGTCGCGGTTCTAAAAATTATGGCAATCGTGCGATCTAATATCTCGTTTAAAATCTGATAAATTACGATCTAAGTTTGCGAGCGATTGAACAAGAAACGGTTATTCGAAACTTTCTTTACGATCGCTAATGATTCTGCGAAATCACCAAAGATTTCAGGCTCCCGAAAACTTTCACTCTAAATACATCGATCTCATAATTTCAACTATCATTAACATCAATCTCTAAACTTAAAGACGAGCTACAAAAATTTCCTCGATATTTCCTTAGTTTTGATAATGTTTTTTCGCGTTTTATTACACGCATAATTTATCTTCGACTATTCTGATTATAAAACAAGATTTTTAATCGTACTATCCCGTACACGACGAACGAAAAATCTTGTTGGCGAAAAGTGCTCGAAGGACGCTAACTGTAACGAAAAGCTCGTAGCTTTTAATAACATCGGTAACACGAGTATCGGTTTTGTTTGCGAACGAAAAAAGCTTTTAGAATAGAAAAATTCGATGCGAGTATTTATGGGGCTGTCTCCTCTCTTGTCCACGCCACTCGAGAAAGTCGCTAGGAATCATCGAGAAGAGAGGCAGCAAAGCTCTCTCTTTGACCCTTTTCTCGTTTTAACCCCTGGGCAATTAATCCCTTTTGCTCGATTAAACTCTTATTCTAGCTTTAATTAAAACTTCTTTTTCGCCATCGTTCTTGGCCTGAGCCGGTTACTTCGTCCAGAAGATCGCGCGTCACCACCGCGATTCCATCCCTCTTTACATGGAAACTGAATCTGCCGCTAATTGATTTTCGAATCGAAAGAAGGAGGAAAGTTTCGCGAGAGGTCTGGTTGGAAATAGGAGAACGAAGGCAGTCTCGATTTATCGGCTCTTCCACTAGTAGACGAAAGAGAGAGAGAAAGAGAGAGAGAGAGAGAGCGATATGTTTGAACAAGTTCGAAAAAAGTAAATGGCAAAACAGAGTGTAAATAAGATAAACAAAAGGCAAAGGAAGGAAGAGAGAGAGCAAGTTATCTAACGCGAACAAGTGTTTCTGATCCTTTCTTACACCAAAGAGAGAGCACCTGCCCCGAAGAGAAACATGATATGTGCGAGTTGCTCTCTCTTTCTCTCTCTTTCTCTCACCAACAAAGATCTATTTTTGGTAAACCGTTGGAGTTTAGGACAATCAACGGTTGACTTTGTCCCGGCTGTTTTTCGCTCGAAAGGAAATTTCCTTAAATCTACTGCGAGCCTTTCGACGGAATTATAACGATTCCACGATTTCTAACAGTTTTAATTACGATCGCCCTCGTGAAGCGTGATCCCGTTCTTCCAGGATAAGAAGAAGTAATATTAATTATGTTTCAAGAGATTGTCGATATCCAGTCCAGTTTTCGCTGATTTTTATCAGTCGAGTTGCGTAATACAGCTGAAGAAATCATCCGTCTGAGGATCTTCGTTAATTATCGTCTTATAATAAAGTGTCTCTGTCAGGATTAAATAATATAGTCCTGAACGAACGAAGAGAAGGAACGAGCAGACGCGATGCTTATTTATGACCGATAATTCCTTGTAACAGGTGATACCTTCCAAGATCTCTTTCGTCTTGGTATGCGTCAATTAAGTCGGTGATCAATCATTCCCGTAAGAAACTCTCCCGTCGAATACATCGGTGAAACGAACCGTGTGGGAGTATCAATGACTCGCCGCTCGAGATTTCTAATCGAATCGCGCGTGACTCTTAACGCGGTCTAATCTTCGTTCCTTTCGAGGCCGCTTATCTCGTGCACGAGAAACGAATTGGATGTGCGCACATAGATTCCCCGAAATTCAATTCATCGCGACAGGAAACATAATACAAATCATCCGGGATCACCATCGATCAAATCGAAAGTCTCTCGACGGGTGGACAAGAATGAATCAGCGAGGCTTATTCAAAGCGTATCGAGAACTCGATCCTGCGGAGTCGGTTCGTCGTGTTACACACAAATCGAACATCTCGATATAGTCCACGAAGATCGCTGAGGTGCACATATAAATACGTACCCACGCTCGTATCAACAGGAGACTAGACCCTCTCCCCTTTCCCTTTCAAGCCCCCTAACCGCGTAGAAAGAGAAACAGAAAAGCACGACGAACGACCGATCGTTTAAAAATTGATCGAAACCTTTTTATGAGCAGTCCTTGGACAAGGGGATTGGGTGGTGCTCTGAATATCACGTGAATCGCGGTAGAAAAATGAGAACGACAAGGGGAGACGAGAGACCGGTTCGTGATTCTTCGTGTATGTTTGCCGTACAAACCACGAAGTATCTTCTCTTTTTCTAAGGATATATCAAAATTATTACGAACATGTGCTGTTGCAATATTAACATCACTTGAGAATTTTATATGAGAAGATTAATTTTATGTAACTAAAAATAAATATTCATAGACTATTATTTGAAAAGTTACGCCATCTACAACACAATTCAATATGGACGATAATTATGCTCGTCATTTTCCTATCCTTTCTCTTCACCCCCCCCTTGTCTAATTAGTATAACGAATCAATAATAATCATTTAACTAAGCAGAAACTAATACGAAAAGAAAATAACAATAAAAATAATATCAGTAATAAAAATAATAATAAGGAAATAGTTGAATTAATCAAAAAATCATCGGTAAGAAATAAATTACGATTCAGTTCTAGATGCGTGACGCGATCTTATGAAAACCTGCGCAAAAGAATGCGCAATTACACAACACCATATTGCTTTTAGAAATATTCGTTGACGAAACGAACGAAAATTCTTACAAGGCCAAACAAAAACTTATCGATTCGGAGAAGCAAGGACTGCGAAGAAATATAAACAAAACAAACAAACTATTTGGAACGATCAAAATACGTAGAACGTAATAGTTTATCTCGAATGAGTCACGTTTGGAACTTCGCAGTACCATGCTAACGAGTCGAAAATGACGCCATTTTATAATAATATATTCTTACCTTTCTGTTCGTAATCCGGGATGGTTGTCCACTTAGGAATAAGATTTCATCTTGTAGGATGAGGATAGGCATAGATATTGTGGTGTAAAGTGTCCCGTTTCAGAGAAAATCATACGCACATGCAAATTCGAACGCAAAATACTTTAAACCGCACAAACGACGCGAAGATAGAAACAGGTTGCGTGCACGATCCATCTTTTTTTACGCGTTATACTATTGCGTACGTATTGCGTGTATAGCTACGAACCTTTCCGACGTTTGTTGAACAGAAACACACGCGATTTTCACTTAAGTTAGAGAAAGACACACAAGAACAGTACGAGGGGTCGTATCCCGTCCTTCTTCCTCCACGGTCGGCCGGCGAGAGGCGCGTGCTCGTTGAATGCCGGTCCTCGATGTGTTAGTGCTGCCGCCAGTGGTGGGGGAAGGAACGATTGGTGGACGCTGCGTCGCGTTAGATGCTGTGGAGATCTCAACCGTCAGTTGCGCGGTGGTCGCCGTACCGAATGTTACGGTTTAAAGTGTTCTATATTTCCGGTGGTCTGTTCTCTTGCTCTTTTCATTTACAAAACCCGCGTAGGATTAGCTTGTCGGGCAATATATCGGGATTTCAGTGAGAAGAGATCGTAATCTCGAAGAGTGTCGATTATCCTTGGCTCGGAGACATGGGACATTTGGTGGAAAAGTTACGAAGCTTCCGGCATTTTGGCGGAATGCGAGCATAGTGTCGTCGAGCAAAGGCATGAACATAGTTGCAGGAAATGACGTTGATTCGCCGGTGAGTCAGCACTGTGGACAATTAAATTTTGATAAAAGGGATGGAAAACGAAGTTTACGGGATACGGGAACTGAAATTACCGAGCATTTCGACGTAATTATCCGGAGATTTACTCTGTCGCTGTTACATCGTCAAGGACTTTCCCAGTCAAGCCAGTCGAGTGTCTCGCGAGTCGAAATGCGTAGTAGCGTTTGCAGCAGGTTATGAAGGGTACTCGCGCGCGCGCTGGATTGAACGATTCGCCGACCGAGTGAAGTGTGATTCTTTAAAGTGTAAACTACTTGTATAAGCACTCAGTGAAATGCGATAACGCTCTCGTGCTCCCTCGAATCGTTCATAAACGAGCTATTCACATGACAGGTCGACTGGCAGTGAACTTCGTTCCCTTCAATTCCCATTAACGAAATTCACGAATTGTTGAAAACGATCGGACGTGTTCGAGCTGAAGTGAGTCGAGTATCGATTGTCGAAAGAGGGGGCACACACATGCCAGTCACTCGGAGTAAATATTGGAGGGCGTACACAAGTGACGACAACGTGCGTTAATAACGAAACGTCTGCGAGTCGTGGAGCGGCGTGTAATGACCGGAAGTAGACAGAGGAGCGGAAACAAGGGAAGGCAACGAGTTCGCTAAAGATGCGTGGGCTCGCCGGTCCGGAAGGGCTCGGAAGATCGGTGTTGCTGTCATTGGCCTTCTACTACTATCTTCTGATCCCGGTATACCACGTGTTCGCCGTGACCAGCGAACTACCGCCGAGACTCGATTTACCGGAGCATTGTTCGTGGGATTCGCGGCAGGATGGCGCTCTCACTTGCATCCACCGTTACACCGGGAACGATTCCCTCAGGACGAATTTTTCACAGGCGACCAGCGAATACGTGACCTCGATCAACGTTGTATGCGAGGATTCGGAATCGTTGGAAAACGGAATCCTGAACGTGGACGGGTTCGTACAGTTATGGAGATTGCGATCGTTAAGGTTGACCGGATGCAAGCTGGTCCATTGGCCGGCGAAAGTTTTGAGCGGTTTGCGGGATCTTCGTAATCTAACGATCAGAAGTTTGAACGGGCGGAAAAGCAAATACAGCTTGGAATTGGAGAGCGGGGCGTTCGACTCCGTGCCGCAGATCGAGAAGATCGATTTATCGTGGAACAACATCTGGCAGATACCGGAACACTTGTTTTGCCCTTTGTCGAATCTTCTTACGTTGAACATCTCGTGGAACATGTTGAAGGATATCACCGAGCTCGGATTCAGGGATATCGCGGAGAAACATCCGAGACGTCAACAGGAATCGACCACGTCGCCTTTCCCTTGCTCCCTCGACGTGCAATCGTTGGACGTGTCGAGTAATCAAATTTTAGTGTTGCCCGCCTACGGATTTTCTTCCCTGAAGAGACTTCGCGTGTTGAACTTGTCGAGCAACGCGGTCTCCATGGTAGCAGACGAGGCGCTTCACGGGCTCAGGTCTCTGGAGACGTTCGACCTGTCTGGAAACAGAATTGTCGCGTTGCCGACGGAAATGTTTCGGGACGCGGCCAAGTCGTTGAAAGAATTGCGTCTCCAGAACAATTCCATCAGCGTGTTGTCCCCCGGTCTGGTCGCGGACATGAATCAGCTGGTCGCCTTGGACTTGTCGAGAAACGCGTTGACCAGCTCCTGGCTGAACTCGGCCACGTTCTCCGGTCTTATTCGACTCGTCCTATTGAATCTATCCCATAATCGCATCACTCGACTGGACCCGGCCTTATTCAAAGACCTTTACACCCTTCAAATATTGAATTTACAATACAACGAGATCGAAACGATACCGGCCGATACTTTCGCCCCTATGAGTAATTTGCACACGCTAGATTTAGCGTATAATCGATTAACCTATCTGGACGCCTATTCCTTGAACGGGCTGTTCGCACTTTCTCTTCTGTCGCTCGATTCTAATCAGCTCGAAGGTATCCATCCGGATGCCTTTCGCAATTGTTCCAGTATGCAAGATCTGAATCTCTCCGGAAACAGTTTGGACGGTATACCTGTCGCGCTCAAGGACATGAGGATGCTGCGCACGCTTGATCTCGGTGAAAATCAAATCAGAAGCTTGAACAGGCCCGGGTTCCGCGGTATGTCCAGCCTCTACGGATTGCGAATGATCGGGAACGAGATCACCAACGTGACAGTCGAGGATTTCGCCGAGTTGCCAGCGCTCCAGATATTGAACCTGGCTCGGAACAAAATCGAAACGGTCGAGGACGGTGTGTTCACCGCGAATCCCGCGTTACAGGCGATCCGTTTGGATTCGAATTTGTTACAGGATATGTCCGGCATGTTCGCGAGCGCGCCGGGTCTCCTTTGGCTGAACATGTCCGACAACATGATCGTACAGTTCGATTACGGTTACCTGCCGGAGAAATTACAGTGGATGGATCTGCATAAAAATCTTATTATGGATCTCGGGATCGCGCCACAGGCAATGAGATTACAGACGCTCGACGTGTCGTTCAACCGGTTAACGAGGATACACTCGAGGTCGATACCGGATTCCATCGAGCTTCTGTTCGTCAACGACAACATGATACAGACGGTGGAGCCGCAAACGTTCGCCGACAAGAAGAATCTGACCAGGGTGGATCTTTACGCGAATCAGATCGTCAAGATGAATCTGTCCGCGTTCCAATTGACCCCTGTCCCCAACTATCGACAATTGCCGGAATTCTACATCGGTGGGAACCCGTTCATATGCGACTGCACCACGGAATGGTTGCAAAGAATCAATTCGTTGTCGTTGAGACAACACCCTAGGGTGATGGATCTGGAATCGGTGTATTGCAGGTTGCCGTACGATCGTCACAAATCGTTCATACCGTTGCTCGAGGCGAAACCGTCTCAATTTCTGTGCACGTACAAGGCCCACTGTTTCGCGCTGTGCCATTGCTGCGACTTCGACGCCTGCGACTGCGAGATGACCTGCCCGACCAACTGTACCTGCTATCACGATCAATCGTGGGCGGCGAACGTGGTGGATTGCTCCAATTCCGGATACAAAACCCTTCCCGGCCGATTACCGATGGACGCCACCGAGGTTTACCTAGATGGAAACAATTTCGGCGAATTGAATTCCCATTCGTTCATCGGGCGGAAGAACTTGCAGATCCTGTACGCGAACGATAGCAACATCATCGCTATACGCAATCACACTTTCAGCGGTTTGAAACGGTTGCTGGTCCTTCATCTGGAGAACAACAAGATAAGCGTGCTCAACGGTGTGGAATTGATGCCTCTGGAGAACCTGAAGGAACTCTACCTACAGAACAATCTACTGACGTACATAGATAACGGCACGTTCCTTCCGCTACGTCAGCTGGAAGTGTTACGATTGGAAAACAATCGACTCCGCACTTTCGCCGTTTGGCAACTCGGCCAGAATCCGTATCTCGTCGACATCGGGTTGTCGAGCAATCCGTGGAACTGCGAGTGCTCGTTCTTGGATCTGGTTCGGGAGTGGATGTCCCGTAACAGGGCCAAGATAAGCGACTGGAGGAGCGTCACCTGTTCCCTCGGCATGCCCATTACTCTTCCGGCGAACGGATCGGTCATAAATTGCGCGGCGTTAACGGGCACGACCTCGGTGATCGAGACCCGGCCGCTCGAGGCTTATCTCCCGCTACTGCTCGCCACAGCTGTCCTCATTTTTGCCATGGTTGCGCTCGTGTGCGGCGCGTTCAGGCATCGTCGGACCCTGAGGACATGGGCGGCGAGCAGATGCGGGCTAAGGGCGTGTTACAAGACGGCG
>NW_006263452.1:351441-353591 GCF_000469605.1 Apis dorsata
CCGTTCGACGCCTATATCTCTTACTCGGCCGTGGACGAGTCGTTCGTCTCCACGATCCTGGTGCCTGGCCTCGAGACGTCTTACAGGCTGTGCTTGCATTACCGGGATTTGGGCGCCGGTAGCAACGTGGCGGATGCAGTTGCGGAGGCGGCAGATTCCTCGAGGCGCACCATCCTCGTGTTGTCCAAGAACTTTCTGCACGGAGAGTGGGCCAGGTTCGAGTTTAAAGCGGCTCTCAGGGACGCTCTGAAAGGGAAGGGCCGCTCGGTGATCCTGCTCCTGGTGGGCGGTGTGTGTCCACGAGATCTCGACGCCGATCTCAAAAAGAGGATCTCGTCGCACACCGTGCTGGTGTGGGGGGACAAGTTGTTTTGGCAGAAGCTAAGGTTCGCCATGCCAGACGTGTCCCCTGTTCCTGTTTTGGAGAGACCTCTGCCATTGCCGCCGCCGCCGCCGCCCCCGGCGCAGCATCAATGGACGTAGAACAGCCATTTATTTAGGTAAGACCCATTATTTAATCTTCTTACGCGCTTTTTACTCTCAAAGGGAGCTGTCTTGGATCCTTTTTTTCTTTTCCCCGTACTCGTGCTCGAAAGAGTACGATGGACATTCGAGACCGATAACAATGCTCGAAACCTCCAGCGTGGAATGGAATCGACGTGAACTTAAAATCGAGCCGAGATCAATGATTTCTCTTCGCTTTAAAGATAAACCTTTTTTTTTTCTTCCTTCCTTTCTTTCTTTCTTCCTTCCTTCTTTCCTTTCTTTCCTTCGCTGTTTCACAAAAGAACAGCGTTTACTCTCCGCATCGATCGTTTACCGGCTATATACCTACCGAGCAAAGTATGCCGATTCCGTTTCCAGTTCGCTTCAAATCTAAGCCACTCTCTTCTTCCCCTTCTTCTTCTTCCTCTTCTTCTTCCTCTTCTTCCATCGTCTCGGAAGAAAGGCTCGCCTTAGTCGCTCGACAGATTTTTATTATATATACCGAAACAGTCGTTCCCTCCGATCCTTCCTCCTCTAATCCTCTCTCGTCGATTTTTTCGGATTTATTTTAATCTTACGCTCGAACCAACGAATCCGTTCGTAAAATATCGAAACGAACACGTGCTTACGTGCGCGTTCCCTCCCTAATGACCAACGCTTTACAATTCGCATATCATCCGTGAGTGACAAACTAACGAGACTACAACCGTGTCATTGAACACGAGTTCTCTCCACCTACCTCGGTTCAATTTAACGTGGACACATTTCGCGTGCCCATTGTTGAATCGCGCCTCGTTGTGAACGAGGGTCATCTTCTTTGAGGGCGGATTCTGCGGCAGCATATGGACGAAAATCGATCGAAATGTGTACGGTGTTACGACGTGAAATTTGTCGTAGCTGGGCCAGTTGTCGTCGCGTCCAATTAGAAAAACTCTATTGATCGTATTCGCCCTACGTGTAACGGGGTCCGCAACAATTCTCACCCACTTACCAATTAAGTTGCCTTTATCGGATGGCTCCCTGCCAATGCGTAAAGGAACATTGTCGAAATTGCATCGTCCGCACGTTTTCGCAGACATTGCCTTTAATCGATTATCATTGACGTTCCCGTCTCTGTTTCTTTTTGTTCGATGCGCCCCTTGCATCCGCACGACAATCCATTCGTTCAACGCGTCCCCGACACCAAGCTTATTGAACCTGTGTATCCTTTTAACGCAACCATTTATTCCTCGACGTATGGCCAATTCCACGTATCAAACTATAAAACTTTTCAAACTCAATTATAAACAACCGCGGATAAATTCCACGTAATATTCTCGTAATATTTCCTTAGTTGCATTGTTTTCGTTTACTTTCTTCGTTTACATCTCGTCCTCCCCTTAAGCAACAAAAACTCTCTTCCGAAATAAGTTGTTATCGGATTAGAAACGTCAACATTCGTTCGATATCACAGTCGCCCACGCCTCGTCGCGATTCGACGAGGAAATTAGGAAGGTCGATCGATCGGTCGATCCCCAGGCGACAATGGCCTCGCACCCTCCCGGTCCTTCGTCCCTTTTATTCGTGTCAGGTGGCCGTTCGCGTCCACGAGAACAACTCGGCTTTAACTTTTCGTGACACGTTTCAGTTTCAGCTGGCCGGCTCGGGCTGCACGGCCATGGGGG
>NW_006263452.1:353883-355467 GCF_000469605.1 Apis dorsata
AGGGGGATATCCGTGGAGGCGGAAGGGACCCTTTTTATCCGGTGAACCGGTCGTGTTCACGCCTGTGCGCCATTAACGGCTGATCCGTTGATAAGCCGCATCGATACAGCTTTTCCGAAATTACCCACGATCCGCTCGCCTTAAAGGATTACGCAAGAAACGTATTTAGCCGAGCGATGCGTGACCACCGCTTTCCATTCCCCCTGGTTTCCGATATTTTCGAGAAACTGGTGGAATCGTCGTCCCTTTTTCCTCCTAGAAGGAAAAAAAGAGGAATAGAAACAATGGAAGGAGCTCGAATATGGAAACGTTTCTAAATTCTAAATTCGTCTCTGTCGAAGGATTCGCGTCGTATCGAGAACAGGACTGGTCCTATCCTCGTGTCCCGAATATTTGGAAGACAGGTCCGATGACAGGGAGAGAAAAGGCAGGAAAAAGGTAGGAAGGATCCTTGGTCCTTGGTACTGCTGTTGGTCTAGTGGAGGAGTCTAAGGGGGGAAAGAGGAAAGGAGGGCGCTTTGTAAGATCGGATCGAAAAGGACGGTAACTGAGAAGCTAGGGTTTCGTCAACCTCTCGTCAGCCTTCTCGTAAGGGGTGGAGAAAGGGGAAACTCGCGCCGCTCTTTTTACCGTGATTTATTGCGCGCCATACGCGTAGCGGGGGTTTTTGTTGTCAGTTTCGATTTCGGCTATGATGTACGAGTCGGGAAAAAATGGGTTTCCATCGATTGGCCTGTCGTAAGCTACTTCGTCGCGCACGCGCCCACTCGCGCGTACACTTTCAAATGTAGCGCGTAATTTAGTCCCATAATTCCCTTGTATTTATGTGTTTTCCAGCTTTACAGGGGCAGGGAGGTAGGAGAGAAAGGGGGAGAAAGAGAGGAAAAGAAAGGGAGCAAAATATGGGAAGGAGACAGGGAGGGAAGGAGGGGAAAAGGGAGAGGGAAGGAAGGAACGGAGAGCGCATAAAGCGCGCGGAGTAAAAAAATTGGCGATCGCCGGTGAAAAATGCTTTTTCGAAAATACGTGCCCCGCCTCCTAATTGCGCGGAGGGACGATCGAACGGCCTTTCTCGTTCGCGTAGCAAAACGGGGAGCAACAAAAATCTGCCAGTAATCCCCGAGACGGACGCGCGGGAACGTCGAGAAGGAAAAGAGAGCGGAGAACACACGGAGGCTGTCTCGAGGCGTCCATTGGAACAGGTAGAAATCTACGATCGCGTGTACCTGTTCGTCGCCCTTTACATTTGTACCTGACAACGGTTGGACCGAATCTGGAAGACAAATGGGATTACCGCCGACCTTACCGTTCCCTCCCCCTGAGGAGGGAAGATTTAGAAATTAAAAAGAGGATTCGTGCCGGTGGTTCCTTCGTTTTTCATTTCTTTCCTTTTTTTTTTCTTAGTCACCCTTTTATCGGTGGGTGGGCCGAATCCGATACGGATTCTCGAAAACGGATTCGGGAGGGATGATTCGGTTCTCATATTTCGTCACGAAATAAACGAATGAACCGTGACGATCCTTTTGCATCTTGTGAATAATCAAGAATTCGAGAATTCCACTTTTGTGGAAAAGAAGGGGGGGG
>NW_006263452.1:355893-365026 GCF_000469605.1 Apis dorsata
CGAAGGCCGAAGCGGAACGCAATAAACGAGCAAGTCGAGGAAGAAAGAAAACGATTGTTTCTCTTTTAATTAATTTCCCGGTCGGATCTTTAGTCCCTTCTTTCGACTACACTAGCCTCTCTCCTTCCACCTTATTACCATTCTCTCTCTTCTCTCGAAGAGTACGTTTTACGCCCGATTATTTATTTAGCCGGCGACCGCTCAGCGGTTGCCGCGCTACGGAATTAATTGAAAGAAACCGCGCACGCCCGCGCCCCCCTCCATAGTCGTTAGAATTTTCTACGCACATTACGCAAATTGCACGATAAACTTTACGATGCACGCGGTGTACAGGCAAGGACTGCACTACTAGCTTTAATTACACGCGCGCCGGAAGACCGTCGCCGTCGTTACCTTACGAAACGTACCTTGGGATCCGGATACAGCCTGACGGAAGAGTGAAGAAAAAGAAAAAAAAAATTGTCCTTTTTGGAAGCGGAAATGGAAGAGGAGAGCGAGAGAAAGGAGCGAGAAAAGACGGAAGGGAAGGAAAGAAAGAGCGTCGTTGTGTGCTGCCCCCTTCATTGCTCATCATCGTATACTCGTGTAAATCACGCTCAAGCTCCTCATAAATTTCTATAAATCTATTAACTCTCTTGAAACATTTACATAACAGAAAATGGATACATTCGCCCACCTCGATATATATCGACGAAAATATCGAAAACTCGTTCGATCCTCGTATTTTCGATACGTAAAAATACGTATATATCGGGAGAAAACCTTGTCATCGATCCGAGATCAAAGAAAAAAGGAAAAGAACACATATTCGCAAGGATCCTTGGCGCACGAAACAAGCGCGACCGTCTCTTATTCCCAGTAGCCGTCGTTTCGTTTCCACGTTAGAGTTCACGAGGGCAGGGAGGAGAGCGGCGGGTTTGACGTGTCCGCGTATCGACAACCGTACTATTACGGTTCTCAGATCGGCGCGTCATTGTCAGTATTGGCATTATCAGCTATCCTCCAGCGAAATGCACCTCCATCCAAACCATGTGGCAGCTCTCATTGTCGGCTCAATGTTTTACGAGGGCACCGGGTCAACGTAGTTCATAAGGGTGGCGCAGGTTTTCCTTTTATCCTCTCGTCGCCATTGTGCCCTCCTCTTCTCTATTCGAATCCCTTCGAAAGCAGCTCTTCCCGCGGTCATAAATGTAACTCGAGATATAACTCGGCGAATGAAACGAGTCGAATAAGCCGTCGATGTTCCTCCTTCCTTCCAAATCTTTCTCTCTTTGTTTCCCTCTCTCTCTATGTATATATATATCTTTCTCTCTTTCCCTCGTCCTCCAGGTTTTCGTCCTCTCTTTTCCCTCTTCACACTGGCGTGAACCACTACGCGACTCCCTTTTCACCAGGCAGGAGGATGAGGAGGAAGAGGAGGATTGGGGAAACACGTACAGATATCCGTTTCCTTTTCGAGGACGGCCGTTTCGCGCCACCCTTCTCGCGCTACCCTCGCGTTCCGCGTTGCGCCGCAAAATAAATCGCGCCACTCGAATGAATGAGCGAATAACGAGGAGTGCGATTTCGACTCTGGCGGATAGTTAAACGGAGGGACGATGGGATTCGCTGAATGGGCGACAGTGGAGCTGAGAGAATGATCATTATGAAATTTGCGGAAGGTAAAAATTGGGAAACAAAAGTTTCCAATTAAACGAGAATTAAATGGAATTCCCCTCGGATTTCTTCTTTTGGACGCGTTTTCGAAAATATTTCCCTCGCCGAAAATCTGTTATCCCTCGATATAAATATAACGTGGGATAGGAAAATTCATTCTTGGCGCGATAAAATCCGTTTGAAATTGAAACCATGGCCGAGCGTGCGAAAACGTTGGAGGAATTTTTATTAAAAAATAAAACGTGAAAATCGCGTGAACGCCAATATTCGTCCTATCCTCGTGCTCATTATCGACACTCTTTCGCGACGAGTTTCTCATTAACGAGAAAGTCAATGTTCATCTATCCTATATCCTTTCTTCGAAAATATCGAAAAAATCAACGCGTCAATTTCCTTGGAAACAATTAATACAACATTATATAACAGAACAGACGTTATTTCACGACGATAATAATTTTCTTTCTCTAAGAAATTTCTCTAATCTTATCAGACGTGGTTATCATTATCTTGCACCTGTATCCTCGAGTTTTGATATTTGAAGAAGGAGAATTTTTATGGCGCTTTTAGACCCTCCCCTCCTCCTCCCATCCATACGAATCCTGATACTTTTTTCTCTTCGGGTTCCATGCAAGAGAGGCTCTCGTCTCATCGTCTCTTAGTGAAGTCGTTAACAGACTTATCTCGTGGCGTGTTTGGTCAATTTGGAAAGCATCTCTTCGCTTTAGCGCCCGACGATTTCCATCCCCTGCTCTCCTGTATACACCGGCTAACTTCGTCATCAGAGTGCTCCTTGCATCTTACTTAAGAGCTACTTCCACTTTTAATACGCGCTTCGTGCTGCTTTTTTATCTTATCGAACTTCTTCCTCCACTCCTCGCCTTCTTCTTTTTTTCTTCTTTTTTTCCTTCATTTTTTTTCATTTTCCAGCTCCATCCTTTCCGCGGTCCGTCTTTGTATAGAGACTCTTAAGCTTAGGAACGAAATTAACGCGGGAGAATGCGCGCGTTCTTTCGAAAATCTCGCATGGTTTTCTTTTGGTTATTCTAATATTCGATTAAATTCGAAAGCAGAAATGGAATCGTCACAACACGTGTTCTATGTTTTTTTAACGAAAAAGTTTTATGGGATATATTTAGAGATTTTAATGAAAACATTAATATTTCCTTTAATACGTAACAGAAGTAGAATTTATTCGTATAAAATTTTTTTGTAACAAGTATTTTTCGAAAAAATCATAAATGTAATTGTAAAGGAATAATTTTCTATTATTTTTAGCGTTAGTTAATCAACAAACGAACTAACGAAATTTTAATAAAATTCAGTAACGTTAATAAGATTAATAAAAATTATTAAAATATAATTAAAATTTTATTAACAAATGCTACAATAAATTAGTTTTTAATTTGTAATAAAATTATATAGAAAAAAGAATAAAGTAAATAATAAAAGATTAGAATTCATAAAGAATATTTGAAATAAATAATAAAATAATTAATAATTATAAATAATACATAATAGAAAAAGAATTTATTCCTATACAATTCTTTGTAACAAATATATTTCGAAAAAATCGTAAAGGAATAACTTTCTATTATTTTTAACTAATCAACAAACGAACCAACAAAATTTTAATAATAAATCAACAAGAATAACAAAACTAATAAAATTAAAATTTTATTAACAAACGTTGTAATAAATTAGTGCGATAAATTTGTTAATAAAATTATATAGGGAAAAAAAAATAAAATTAATAACAAAAGATTATAATAAATTCATAAACAATATTTAAAATAAATAATAAAATAATTAATAATTATAAATAATTAAATAATACATAATAAATAATAGAAATAGAATATATTGAATTAATAATGGAAATTATTACACATGCGCACGTGTATACAAAGCCACGACGCGACACGCCGTCCTATTCATTCGACTCGAGACTGTCGACATTCCTTCTCCTTCTCCTCGCGCGTTCGACGTCGTTATATTATACGGCGAATAAAATTATAATTATAGTATCGAAAACGCGTAAAAATATCAAGAATATTTCAAGAAAATTATTAAGCGTAAACGATACGCTTTATTACTTTCCATCCCCGATATTCAACGTATCTCTCCCCACAAGCGATTTCTAAAAATCGCTTCCCATTCATCGAAGATTCGATCACGGTCTTTTTAATCATCGAGGCGAACATCGCGCGGAAATTACAACGACGTTCATTCCCGTGCCGGGGGAAAAAATATTATATTAGACCTTTTATTCGGCGAAATTTTTCACGGTCCGCTCTTGTCCACGTTATATTTTTATCATGGCACGGTGTAATACGGCCCGCATATACACAGCTTCTCGGTAAAATATGGTTACGTTGATTACTTTTTTTCCCTCCTCTTTTTCTCTCTCTTTCTCTCTCTCTCTCTCTCTCTCTCTTACCATTCATCCTTACAAACCACCCCCTCGACAATCCCCATTTTACTGCATATTCCCCCTCGTTTCTTGTTCCGTTAATGCCAAGAATCGGATATGACTCACCAGAAGGGACTACAAATTTTCACCGGATTCACGCTGGCGTGTAAATCTTATATACTTTCCGCGTTAAAACATATATATGTGATTCCAGTTCTCTGATTTCATCTAACACCTTTTCCTTTTCCAAATTACATAACAAAGAAAATCAACTACGAATATTAATCATATCATCCTCGATTCTCCATTTCACTTCCTCCATTTCGATCGATTCCCTTCCCTTTTCCGAAAAATTATCTTCCAAATTCGTTCTCTTTCGAATTTCGAAAAGAGAGGGATTCGCGAAACGAAACATCCACCCGCGTTACACTCGCCACGCGCGCGGCTCGAAACGGTAGCGGAAGATTTATTTGGGAGAGAAAAGAAAAAAAGAAAAAAAGGAAACGGAAGAAAGCGCGAAGCGGGGAACGCGGTCGGCGGAAATAACATACTGACACTTAACCGTTGGCCACCGGTGCAAACTTTCAGATGTTATGAGTGTAAACTCGAGGCGCGATATCGGCCGACCCGCAGCCAGATATCCGCTTTTATTTATGAAACGAAAACATTCCCGCGAATAATTTTCCACGCCCCGCCATTCCGAATTAGCCGCGTCCGGCCACGTTTTCAGCCGGATACGGAAAGTTATCGCCTCTCCCTCCCTCCCTCTCCCCTGCACACCTACGCCTCGTCGAACCGAACTTACGCCGCTAATATTAACCTTCCCTTCCACCACGGTTACCCTTGGTTATTACGATCCTCTTTCCGGCGAGTTGCTCGCTTAACGAATTCGTCGTCGCGAATATGCTGATGTAATTTCCATTGAAATTCGTGTCGGATGCGAGCCCCGAAACGGGGTTAACTCTTTGCCTTGAAATGACAACGTCTCATAGTGACATCGTGGCTTTTCCACAGACAGTTCTCCGGGATAGATTCGTTCGATGGTAGGGCAAAAGCGGCATCGTAATTACTTATCCCGAATTTCATATCGCGCAGAACTATTAACAGTTTTTTTTCTTTTTCTTTTTTTTTTTTTCACTAATGCGTTTGCCACAAACGAAGTTGTGTCCGCGAAGGGAAGCGAAGCTTTGAATGCACAATTTTCCAAGTAAAGTGTATTATTATAGTTGATTGTTGCACAGTCTCTTATAATTATTTCAATTTCCTCTGTTTATAGTTTAGTTCAGCTTGCGTATAATTATTTAGTATAATTAATCTCTCTCGAGGAGTTCTTATTCGAGGAAAGAGAACAAGGGAAGGAAAAAGTATAGAATAATACATTCGATCGTACATTTTTTCCAAGATGATTTTAATTACGTGTCCTAAAAAACTTTTTTAAATATTTGTGTATGTTTGATCGTTTCATTTCCATATTTCAGAAATAGAATGTTTCTTAATCCAGCGTCTCCGGATTAAATTTTAGAGAGGGTTAAAGCCTTGGTGAAGATTACCTCGCGGTTGCAATTCGAATCCACGTCCTCGAGGATCCGACTCGACGGACCGAGGTAATCGTTAGGAGACTTTAACGGTGGTCGGATGTTCCTGACGTGGAACCGTTTCGAGCTGTTAAAAGAAAATTGATTCCCTTTGATTACGAAAGTTAAACAACGAACCGACATGGATTAACCGACGTCTTAAGGGACACGAAACTGTCCTTCCTACATTGGTGGAAATTCATCAGGATGCCACAAAACTTTTTCCTCCTATTCTCTCGCCAAAATCGTTTCGAGAAATATTCAAAAACGAAACGACAAACGATTCTTCTTCTTCTAAAATTTACACAATTAATACATGATTTGGAAAACGAGTAAAATGAAAAATTTCTCGGGGAAAATTCATAAATGGAGAAAAGAAAAGAAGAAGCGATACAATTTCCGTATCCGTCCACTTTCGAAATTAGGCCAGTACAGGCACCAATAGTACGACGAATCCCGAAACGCGATCAATTTATCAGCGAGGAACGTGACCAGACTTAAGCATATGGCCGATCCGACGATAGTTCGGGGATGGTAACCGGATCCATGACCGGTCGAGGTGTTGGGAGATTATGCGCGTGTTCCCCGGGAATATTTTCCGCGGCCGGCACAAAGCCACCCCGATTGAAAACGCCGGTGAGGGGAGGAGGGGTGGCGCTCGCTCAAGGAGCAAAGAGGAGAGGGACGAAGCCAATTATGCGCGTTACCAGGGTCGAATTCGTTACGGTGTTGCATTGTAACCGAACGTAGCCCGGAACACAAACCGGAACTCGATGAATGCGTTTAATGGGGGAGGTGGAGGGAAATTTTCGAACAGCCTGGGTCGACCGGTGTGGCGCGAGCTTTTGTGCGAGGTTTTCGAGTTTTCAGACCCTCCTCCCCTCTTCCAATCCGCCCCTCCCTTACTCGATGATTTTTGTACTTCGTACATGCCCACATACCCTTGTTAATTACTTCCTCGTTTTTTTCACCCACGATTTTTCCTTTGTGCCCGATTAATGGTAAATGTTCGCGAGATTGACACACGCGTCAGACAATTGGGAGAAGGGGGAGAGGGAGTCTATCGCGATCTAAGGGGTGAATGTTATTAATTCTTTCCTTCGGTGTCGCGCTCTCCCCCGATTTAAATCGGGATCGGGGGAATTTCAAATTATTCGTAAAATCGGATTCGACTCGATTTAATCGATATCCTTTATGGAGATGGCGTTCTTCGAGATCGATTTCGACTACGTCGATCAGCTACGTCGAGAATAAGGATTATAAACCATATTAATTAACCCAACGCTCACCGTCCTTTTTCTTCATTTTTCAAGGGAATGACAATCCTTCTTTCCATGAACCGCAAATAAAACCAGTGGAAGGAAAGAGAGCAAAGAAAGAGGATCTCCGACTTAAATCTCGAGATTAAAAAGAAGAAAAAAGAAATGGCACCTGTTCGAGCTTTTCCAGCGGGAGGGGAAGCGTTGGGGAAGGGGTGGCGCGGCGGTGGTATCGACGTTGGACGTCGTGAATTATTTACGAGGTACCGCGGTACCCGACCGTTTAATTCATACGGAAGGAACGATAATATCGTAGGGGGAGGGGAGGAGTGCCTAGAGAACGCATCGTCGAGCACGCCGGCCTGTATTGTTACGCTCCGCGACGAGTTTGAAAAGGACAATTTTTCTGCCCGCTTTGCAATTCGCAGGGAACGGAAGACGGATGCCACGAAGCGTGGTGGCGGATTCCTTTCAAACAAACTTTTCGAGACGATTCGAGAGAGACGGGCGGCATTCGTTCCTCCTCCTCCTCCTCCTCCTCGTCGGCCGTTCCCTTGTTATTTCAATTGGGCCGACACTCCGCCTGTCATCGAAGTGTCAGTCGTTTCTGAAAAAAAAAAAAAGAGCAAAACGCCAGGCCAGAATTTTTCCGCCTCTCTGTCCATTCGGGGGATGATAACCGTGAGAGAGGGTCGGTTTAGCCTTTCTCTCTTCCTTGCGCGCCCCCCTGTCGAGTCCCTTTCGAATTCTTTTCCCTTTTCTTCCGCTTTCCCCTCCCCTTTTCCTTTTTCATCGAAGAATCCGCAAAACGGGCCGCCTATCATAACATTCTCGTTTTCACGGTAACAGTGTCGGTGTATAACGAGACGTGCGACAAGAATATCGAATACGAGCAGGGATAGGAGAGGTACGTGAACTTTCTCCCTTTGAGGGGCACAATTTTTTAGTTTTTTTTTTTTTTCAGTTTCCAGGGAAAACCTTTCGAACGCGACGAAAGAAACGCGATGCGGGTTTATCTTCTATTCTCTTCTCGTCGAAACGCGAGCTCTGCAGCGTAGGGGATGATATTCCAGGCGTTGATAATAAATGGATAATCGAGGATGGTATGGGGGAGGAAAGTTTGATAAGTTTATTTTATCGAGCAGCTGGAAGAGAGGGTAAAATTTCGTGCAAAATTATTTTAATAAGTTAGGAAAATATTCCCGAAAAAATTATTTTTGAAATAATTCTTTCGGAATTTTCGGGATCGATTTCGAAATTTAAAAATATTTTTCCATTGAAAATTAAAAAAAATGGCGAGATATGTCTTAAATACGATACGATTAATTTTTCGAACAATCGGTTATTTAACTCGCGTGATTTATTCGTAAGCCGGGTATTCGAAACGCATAGGTGGACGTTTCCGATTATAATTAAAATTTTTTACTCACGAATTTTATCGTCGTCAATTATACCGCGCCTCGGTCGTTCGGTATTTCCGCTCCGGTTCCCCTCGTAATTTTTGTAATCCGCCGCGTGTACGGCCGCGGAATTACGAGAATTTCAACCGGCGCGATTCTATTAAACGGTTGCAATCGGAATTTCATCGCGTAAAGGTAAACAAGAACTTGGCGCCCGCCACCACCAACGCGATTTTCTTACGATGTAAAACGTTAAATACGTTAACGTGTTCAACAATACCAACGAGTGTGTCTCTGTGTGCGCGTGTGTAATCATTAGCCGGGTACAAAAGCTTCACCCGGCCAGCTTTGTTCCACGCGGTTCCGCCGTGTTACGTGCGTTTAACGTGTCAGGGGCGGGGAGGGAGGGATGTACAATCGACCGATCAGAATAGTTCCGTTAAATTAAAACGAATTGTTACCACGCTTGCGTATAAAACAAGAAATATCTACCTACCCCGTTTCTAAAAAAAGAAAGGAGGGATGAAAGCGATAAAAAATTCCCGCTGAATATTATCACGTTGCCAAACACTGAAAATATCCGAGCTGCATAATTCGTATCCGCTATACGGAATAGAAAACTTTTCCAAAACTGTTCCACCTGTAAAAACTTATCGATATATTCCCCGCTTTTATCCCCGCACAATGGGACCTCGAACGAGGGAAACGTCGTTCCAATAATTTGCGGCTACGTGTAATCAAATAAGAAAAGGTGGAAGGAAAGGTGAGATCGGAACGGACGCGAATTAACAGAGGAGAAAAAGGGTCCCCGTGGGACGTGGCCGGGATGGACGA
>NW_006263452.1:365130-367054 GCF_000469605.1 Apis dorsata
TCCCCCTTCCTACCTTCCCCTTCCCGCCCGACAAGAAACGCCCGACGTTCGGAGGTGAAAAATCCGAGAACGAGACATTCACGGGTACGACCGTCATTAGAGACTTTGAGGCCGCGAACGAAATTACGCGTCGATCCCCCGTATGATCCCTCGCTTTTATTAAATCTACCGTGTAATTTTCGTTCCAGTTCCACGGGCCCCGCGTGCGTGTCTCCGTTCCATTACACTGTGTTCGCTCTTCCTCTTCTTCTTCTCCTCCTCCTCCTCCTCCTTTTCCGTTTAATAATCCGTTGCCACTCGAGGTGTACACAGGAATCCAGGAGGCGACACAGTGGATCCGTTGTTCGTTCGAAACGTTGGCGTCGTGAAAAAGAACGACGTTCGTCCCTCTCCTCCACCCTGTTTCCCCGTTAATTTATTCAGCAAACACCGGCCATGCACGCACACACGCGAAGGGAGAGAGTTCGATCGCGCGAGGAGGAAGAGCCGGGCGTAATTCAATGAAAAAGGGGCTGAATCAACGCCGCGAGAAATCGATAATTTACGGCCGTACGACTCGTCACGCCTTCGTGTTAATTGTTTTTACCGGAGCGAATGGGTTGGAACGGATCATTAAGAGATTCTCTCTCTCTGGGATGGATTCATAGAAGATGTATACTTCGATCACCGTTTACGATCGTGGTAGAGAGTGATCACGTATTCATCGTCGTTGATGGATCGTAGCTTCGCGAAATTAGGGGATAGAGTTGAAGTAAAATTGTTGGAGGAGGGCCGATTCTTCTTCTCGTTCCACTTTGGTCACGCGAGGTGAAAACGAAGTGAAAATAACGACGATTGAAATCGAGGCTCGAGGCTTCGATAGAGGCTTCGATAGATCTCCCGGAATTGCTAAGTAGAAATTTAAAAAGGACTCGATTGGCTGCCGCCACGGAGCGGAACGAATGCAGGAGGGTGAAAACTTTCGATTGATTTTTCGAGGCGAGTATACCTACAGCCGCTCGAACGATCCCGAAATTCCATCCGTCGTCCCTTTTTCTTAATCGTGGAATATCTTAAGGAAAACGCGAAATGAAAACGAGATCCAGAGAGGTCTATCTCTGAATTTCTCTCTTCCTTCCAGTTTCGTTCTTTGTTTACGCAAATTTAGAATAAAATAATTATTCGACGATAGATTTTAATTAATAAACGTAATACGTCTTTCGGTCGAAAGTTCGCCTTGGGACAGTTTATTTGAAATTACGGAAAAGAATTAAATTAAGACCATTTAAAATACGTTGGATAAACGAATAATAATTAATTTTATATCGTGCATGAGAATTTTAAATTTATCCAATTGTTAATATTTGAATATCAATGTTTTATTTTTGATAAACGCGTTCTAAGATTTTTGAACGGGAGTCTAAATATGTTCGTCCCAATCAATTCCTATTTTTTCCCTCTGTACCTCGTTATTGCGCGTCTTTTGTTGGATAATTCGTCGGAAATACGATTATTTCGCGTATATAAATCAGCGCAAATATTGAACGAATCATGAAAACGCTCGTTACATCAAAGTTATCGACGTAACGTTCTCAAATTGGAGAATCGGATTAACCGGGGCGAATTAAACATCTTTCCGAATTTCTTTCGATTCTTTCGCCGATCCACTGACCGATCGACTATTACTCTGATTGCTGTTCAACCATCCGTGAAACAAGGGAAATTCGTTTAAACGAATCTCAATGGAGGAAAGATCACTGCTATTAGCTTATCTTCAATCCAATAATCGATCTATCTAACGTACCGAAATTCGAAAGATGATTTTTCTTCGAGACAATTCATCTCAATAATCTCTTCATCTCTCTCGAAGATTATCCAAAAAAAAATTATCGTTTTCTTTAATTCGAGCGTGATCTCTCCCTCTCTCTCTCTCTCTCTCTCTCTC